>NC_062221.1:108111192-108414222 GCF_902686445.1 Sciurus carolinensis
TCAGTTTTTTTTTTTTTATTTTATTGCAAACAAATGGGATACATGTTGTTTCTCTGTTTGTACTTGGAGTCAAGGCATACCATTTGTGTAATCAAAAATTTACATAGGGTAATGTTGTTTGATTCATTCTGTTATTTTTTCATTACCCCCCACCCCTCCCACCCCTCTTTTCCCTCTATACAGTCCTTCCTTCCTCCATTCTTGCCACCCTCCTTAACCCTAACCCTAAACCTAACCCTAACCCTAACCCTAACCCTAATGCTATCCACTCCTACCCCCCATTATATGTCAGAATCCGCTTATCAGTGAGATCATTGGCCCTTTGGGTTTTTGAGATTGGCTTATCTCGCTTAGCATGATATTCTCCAATTTCATCCATTTGCCTGCAAATGCCATAATTTTAGCATTCTTTATGGCAGAGTAATATTCCATTGTATATATATGCCACAGTTTCTTTATCCATTCATCAATTGAAGGACATCTAGGTTGGTTCCACAATCTGGCTATGGTGAATTGAGCAGCAGTGAACATTGATGTTGCTGTATCTCTGTAGTATGCTGATTTTAAGTTCTTTAGCATAGGCCAAGGAGTGGGATAGCTGGGTCAAATGGTGGTTCCATTTCAAGCTTTCTGAGGAATCTCCATACTGCTTTCCAGAGTGGCTGCACTAATTTGCAACCCAACCGGCAACGTATGAGTGCACCTTTTCCCCCACATCCTCGCCAACACCTATTGTTGCTTGTGTTCTTGATAATCGCCATTCTAATTGGGGTGAGATGGAATCTTAGGGTGGTTTTGATTTGCATTTCTCTTATTACTAGAGATGTTGAACATGTTTTCGTATATCTGTTGATTGCTTGTAGATCTTCTTCTGTGAAGTGTTTGTTCATTTCCTTAGCCCATTTGTTGTTGATTGGATTATTTGCATTCTTGGTGTAGAGTTTTTTGAGTTCTTTATATATTCTGGAAATTAGCACTCTATCTGATATATGAGTGACAAAGATTGTCTCCCACTCTGTAGGCTCTCTCTTCATATTACTGATAGTTTCCTTTGCTGAGAGAAAGCTTTTTAGTTTGAATCTATCCCAGTTGTTGATTCTTGCTTTTATTTCTTGTGCTATGGGAGTTCTGTTAAGGAAGTATGATCTTAAGCCAACAAGGTAAAGATTTGGACCTACTTTTTCTTCTATAAGATGCAGGGTCTCTGGTCTGATTCCGAGGTCCTTGATCCATTTTGAATTTAGTTTTGTGCAGGGTGAAAGACAGGGGTTTAATTTCATTCTGTTGCATATGGATTTCCAGTTTTCCCAGCACCATTTGTTGAAGAGGCTATCTTTTCTACATTGCATGTTCTGGCAACTTTATCTAGTATAAGAAAATTGTATTTATTTGAGTTTGTGTCCATGTCCTCTATTCTGTACCATTGATCTACCTCTCTATTTTGGTGCCAATACCATGCTATTTTTGTTACTATTGCTTTGTAGTAGAGTTGAAGATCTGGTATTGCAATATCCCCTGCTTCTCTCTTTCTGCTAAGGATTGCTTTAGCTATTCTGGGTTTCTTAATCTTCCAGATGAATTTCATAATTGGTTGCTCTATTTCTGTAAGGTACATCATTGGGATTTTAATTGGAATTGCATTGGATCTGTATAGCACTTTTGGTAGCATGGCCATTTTGACAATATTAATTCTGCCTATCCAAGAACATGGGAGATCTTTCCATCTTCTAAGGTTTTCTTTAATTTCTTTCTTTAGTGTTCTGCAATTCTCATTGTAGAGGTCTTTCACCTCTTTTTTTGAGATTGATTCCCAAGTATATTATTTTTTTCAAGGCTACTGTGAATGGGGTAGTTTTCCTAACTTCTCTTTCTGAAGATTCATCACTTATGTATAAAAATGCATTGGATTTATGAGCATTGATCTTGTAACCCGCTACTTTACTGAATTCACTTATGAGTTCTAAAAGTTTTCTGGTGGAATTTCCAGGTTCCTCTAAATATATAATCATGTCATCAGCATACAGGGATAGTTTGAGTTCTTCTTTTCCTATTCGTATCCCTTTAATTTCTTTGGTCTGTCTAATTGTTCTGGCTGGTGTTTTAAGGATGATGTTGAATAGAAGTGGTGAAAGAGGGCATCCCTGCCTTATTCCATATTTTAGGGGGAATGCTTTCAGTTTTTCACCATTTAGAATGATATTGGCCATGGGGTAGCATAGATGGCCTTTACGATGTTAAGGAATGTTCCCACTATCCCTATTTTTTCTGGTGTTTTGAGCATGAGGGGTGCTGTATTTTATCAAATGCTTTTTCTGCATCTATTGAAATAATCATGTGATTCTTTTTTTTGGGGGGGGGGTGCTGGGGATCGAACTCAGGGCCTTGTGCTTACAAGGCAAGCACTCTACCGACTGAGCTATCTCCCCAGCCCCAATCATGTGATTCTTGACTTTAAATCTGTTGATATGGTGAATGACATTTATTGATTTCCATATGTTGAACCAAACTTGCATCCTTTGGATAAAATCCACTTGATTGTGGTGCACTATCTTTTTAATATATTTTTGTATGCAATTTGCTAAAATTTTGTTTAGAATTTTTGCGTCAATGTTCATTAAGGATATTGGTCTGAAATTTTCTTTCCTCGATGTGTCTCTGTCTGGTTTAGGTATCAGGGTGATATTGGCTTCATAGAATGAGTTTGGGAGCGTTCCCTCCTCTTCTATTTCATGGAATAGTTTGAGGAGTATTGGAATGAGCTCTTCTTTAAAGGTTTTGTAAAACTCGGCTGAGAACCCATCTGGTCCTGGACTTTTCTTTGTTGGTAGCCTTTTTTTTTTTTTTTTGCCTTCTTTTTTTTTTAATTTTTTAATTTTTATTTTTTTATTATTTTTTATTTTTTTACATTTACATAGGGTAATGATGTTTATTTTATTTTTCCCCTCCCCCCACCCCTCCCACCCCTCTTTTCCCTCTACACAGTCTTTCTTTCCTTCATTCTTGCCGCTGTCCTTAGCCTAACTCTAAACCTAACCCTAAACCTAATGCTAGCCCCTCCCACCCCCCATTATATGTCCTCATCCGCTTATCAGTGAGATCATTCGACCTTTAGTTTTTTGAGATTGGCTTATCTCACTTAGCATGATATTCTCCAATTTCGACCATATGCCTACAAATGCCATAATTTTATCATTCTTCATTGCGGAGTAATATTCCATTGTATAAATATGCCACAGTTTCTTTATCCATTCATCAACTGAAGGGCATCTAGGTTGGTTCCACAATCTGGCTATGGTGAATTGAGCAGCAATGAACATTGATGTGGCTGTATCTCTGTAGTATGCTGATTTTAAGTCCTTTAGCATAGGCCAAGGAGTGGGATAGCTGGGTCAAGTGGTGTTTCCATTCCAAGCTTTCTGAGGAATCTCCACACTGCTTTCCAGAGTGGCTGCACTAATTTGCAACCCCACCAGCAATGTATGAGTGTTCCTTTTCCCCCACATCCTCGCCAACACCTATTGTTGCTTGTGTTCTTGATAATCGCCATTCTAATTGGGGTGAGATGAAATCTTAGGGTAGTTTTGATTTGCATTTCCCTTATTACTAGGGATGTTGAACATTTTTTCATATATCTGTTGATTACTTGTACATCTTCTTCTGTGAAGTGTCTGTTCATTTCCTTAGCCCATTTGTTGATTGGATTATTTGTATTCTTCGTGTAGAGTTTTTTGAGTTCTTTATAGATTCTGGAAATTAGCGCTCTATCTGATATATGAGTGACAAAGATTGTCTCCCACTCTGTAGGCTCTCTCTTCACATTTCTGATAGTTTCCTTTGCTGAGAGAAAGCTTTTAAGTTTGAATCTATCCCAGTTGTTGATTCTTGCTTTTATTTCTTGTGCTATGGGTGTCCTGTTAAGGAAATCTGATCCTGAGCCAACAAGTTGAAGATTTGGACCTACTTTTTCTTCTATAAGATGCAGAAATCTCTGGTCTGATTCCGAGGTCCTTGATCCATTTTGAGTTGAGTTTTGTGTAGGGTGAGAGATAGGGGTTTAATTTCATTCTATTGCATATGGTTTTCCAGTTTTCCCAGCACCATTTGTTGAAGAGGCTATCTTTTCTCCATTGCATATTGTTGGAACCTTTGTCTAGTATGAGAAAATTGTATTTATTTGGGTTTGTGTCCATGTCCTCTATTCTGTACCATTGATCTACCTGTCTATTTTGGTACCAATACCATGCCGTTTTTGTTACTATTGCTTTGTAGTAGAGTTGAAGATTTGGTATTGCAATACCCCCTGCTTCGCTCTTGCTACTGAGGATTGCTTTAGCTATTCTAGGTTTTTTATTCTTCCAGATGAATTTCATAATTGCTTGCTCTATTTCTGTAAGGTACATCATTGGGATTTTAATTGGAATTGCATTGAATCTGTATAGCACTTTAGGTAGTATAGCCATTTTGACGATATTAATTCTGCCTATCCAGGAACATGGGAGATCTTTCCATCTTCTAAGGTTTTTTTGAATTTCTTTCTTTAGTGTTCTGTAGTTCTCATTGTAGAGGTCTTTCACCTCTTTTGTGAGATTGATTCCCAAGTATTTTATTTTTTTCGATGCTATTGTGAATGGGGTAGTTTTCCTAATTTCTCTTTCTGAAGATTCATCACTTATGTATAAAAATGCATTGGATTTATGAGCATTGATCCTGTAACCTGCTACTTTACTGAATTCACTTATGAGTTCTAAAAGTTTTCTGGTGGAACTTCCAGGTTCCTCTAAATATATAATCATGTCATCAGCGAACAGGGATAGTTTGAGTTCTTCTTTTCCTATTCGTATCCCTTTAATTTCTTTGGTTTGTCTGATTGCTCTGGCTAGAGTCTCAAGGACGATGTTGAATAGAAGTGGTGAAAGAGGGCATCCCTGCCTTGTTCCAGTTTTTAGGGGGAACGCTTTCAGTTTTTCACCAATTAGAATGATATTAGCCATGGGCTTAGCGTAGATTGCCTTTATAATGTTTAGGAATGTTCCCACTACCCCAATTTTTTCTAGTGTTTTGAGCATGAAGGGATGCTGTATTTTATCCAATGCTTTTTCTGCATCTATTGAAATAATCATGTGATTCTTAACTTTAAGTCTGTTGATATGGTGAATGACATTTATTGATTTCCGAATGTTGAACCAACCTTGCATCCCTGGGATAAAACCCACTTGATCGTGGTGCACTATCTTTTTAATATATATTTGTATGCGATTTGCTAAAATTTTGTTGAGAATTTTTGCATCGATATTCATTAAGGATATTGGTCTGAAATTTTCTTTCCTCGATGTGTCTCTGTCTGGTTTAGGTATCAGGGTGATATTGGCTTCATAGAACGAGTTTGGTAGGGTTCCCTCCTCTTCTATTTCATGGAATAGTTTGAGGAGTATTGGAATGAGCTCTTCTTTAAAGGTTTTGTAGAACTCGGCTGAGAACCCATCTGGTCCTGGACTTTTCTTTGTTGGTAGGCTTTTGATGACCTCTTCTATTTCATTGCTTGAAATTTGTTTATTTAAGTTGTGTATGTCCTCCTCGTTCAGTTTAGGTAGTTCATATGTCTCTAGAAATTTGTTGATGTCTTCGAGGTTTTCTGTTTTGTTGGAGTATAGATTTTCAAAATAGCTTCTAATTATGTTTTGTATTTCACTCGTGTCTGTTGTGATGTTTCCTTGTTCATTCCTAATTTTAGTAATTTGAGTTTTCTCCCTCTTTCTCTTTGTTAGTGTGGCTAAGGGTTTATCAATTTTATTTATTTTTTCAAAGAACCAACTATTTATTTTGTTGATTTTTCCAATTGTTTCTTTTGTTTCGATTTTGTTGATTTCGGCTCTGATTTTAACTATTTCCTGTCTTCTACTACTTTTGGTATTGGTCTGCTCTTCTTTTTCTAGTGCTTTGAGCTGTAGTGTTAAGTCGTTTATTTGTTGATTTTTACTTCTTTTTTTGAATGCACCCCATGAAATAAATCTTCCTCTAAGTACTGCTTTCATAGTGTCCCAGAGATTTTGATATGATGTGTCTTTGTTCTCGTTTACTTCTAAGAATTTTTTTATTTCTCTCCTGATGTCTTCTGTTATCCATTCATCATATAATAGTGTATTATTTAGTCTCCAGGTATTGGAGAAGTTTCTGTTTTTTATTCTGTCATTTATTTCTAATTTCAATTCATTATGATCTGATAGAGTACAAGGTAGTATCTCTATCTTCTTGTATTTGCTAACAGTAGCTTTGTGGCATAAAATATGGTCTATTTTAGAGAAGGATCCATGTGCTGCTGAGAAGAAAGTGTATTCGTTCTTTGTTGGATTATATATTCTATATATGTCCGTTAAGTCTAAATTGCTGATTGTGTTGTTGAGATCTATAGTTTCTTTATTCAATTTTTGTTTGGACGATCTATCCAGTGGTGAGAGAGGTGTGTTAAAATCGCCTAGTATTATTGTGTTGTGGTCTATTTGAATTCTGTAATTGAGAAGGATTTGTTTGACGTACGTGGATGAGCCAATGTTCGGGGCATAGATATTTATGATTGTTATGTCTTGCTGATTTATGCTTCCCTTAAGCAGCATGTAATGTCCTTCTTTATCCCTTCTGACTAGTTTTGGTTTGAAGTCCACATTATCTGAGATGTGGATGGATACTCCAGCTTTTTTGCTGTGTCCGTGTGCATGGTATGTTTTTCCCCATCCTTTCACCTTTAGTCTATGGGTGTCTCTTTCTATGAGGTGAGTCTCTTGCAGGCAGCATATTGTTGGATTTTTCTTTTTAATCCAATCTGCCAGTCTATGTCTTTTGATTGATGAATTCAGGCCATTAACATTCAGGGTTATTATTGTGATATGATTTGTATTCCCAGTCAATTGACTCATATTTGTTTTTGACATGATTTGGTTTCTCCTTTATTTGGCTATTCCTTTAGGCTAGCGCCTCCTGTTGCTGATTTGCATCGTTGTTTTTCATCTCTTCCTCATGAAATATTTTGCTGAGAATGTTCTGTAATGCTGGCTTTCTTTTTGTAAATTCCTTTAGCTTTTGTTTATCATGGAAGGATCTTATTTCATCGTCAAATTTGAAGGTAAGTTTTGCTGGGTATAAGATTCTTGGTTGGCATCCGTTTTCTTTCAGGGCTTGGTATATGTTGTTCCAGGCCCTTCTAGCTTTTAGGGTCTGGATTGAAAAATCTGCTGATATTCTTATTGGCTTCCCTCTGAATGTAATTTGATTCTTTTCTCTCACGGCCTTTAAAATTCTGTCTTTATTTTGTATGTTAGGTATTTTCATAATAATGTGCCTTGGTGTGGGTCTGTTGTAATTTTGTATGTTTGGAATTCTATAAGCCTCTTGTACTTGGTTTTCCATTTCATTCTTCAGATTTGGGAAATTTTCTGATATTATTTCATTGAATAGATTGTTCATTCCTTTGGTTTGTTTCTCTAAGCCTTCCTCAATCCCAATAATTCTTAAATTTGGCCTTTTCATGATATCCCATAATTCTTGTAGATTCTGTTCATGATTTCTTACCATCTTTTCTCTTTGGCCAACTTTGCTTTCAAGATTAAATAATTTGTCTTCAATGTCTGAGGTTCTGTCTTCCAGGTGTTCTATCCTATTAGTTATGCTTTCTATGGAGTTTTTAACTTGGTTTATTGTTTCCTTCATTTCAAGGATTTCAGTTTGTTTTTTTTTTCAGTATCTCTAACTCTTTATTGAAATGATCTCTTGCTTCCCGTATTTGGTCTTTTAACTGTTGATTGGTGCGATCATTTAATGCCTGCATTTGCTCTTTCATCTCCTCCTTCAATGCCTGCATTTGCTCTTTCATCTCCTCATTAGCTTCCCTGATCGTTTTAATTACGTACATTCTGAACTCCCTTTCTGACATTTTTTCTGCTGTGCTGTCATTGGGTTTTATTGATGTAGTATCTATGTTTGTTTGGGACATTTTCTTCCCTTGTTTTCTCATATTGGTCAGTTGTCAGTGGGACCCTGAGATATTGCAGTTTTCCGCTACTGGCTTATAGTGTTCCGGTAGATTTCCAGTGTATCACCTCCCAGCCTTCAGTAGCCTGATGTCTTGGAGGAATCTGATAAAGCAGCTCATCCGAAGAAAACTGCCCCTAACCCCCTACTGGTTCCACGGTTTGGAACTGGCTCTGTGCGGAAATGCTCTCACTGTGGGCCTGCGCCGTGCAGCTGGCCGTGTGGGAGGAGCCCACTGCCGGAGTGTGGAAGGCTACCTTGGGAAGACTCTAGCTGCCCTGCCCGGCTCCAATAAGCCACCTCTATCTGGGCCTGCCACCCGGGCCGAGCTTTACCCAGTGGGCAGACTCACCCGTGGCTCTATTTCAGTCCGAGTCTCTCAATGCCTCCCCTTCTTAACTCCAGGGTTCTGGAGCGACTGGGGGTGCAGTCTCCCTCTAGGCCGCCATCTTGGATCGCCCCGTGAAGAGAGCCCGCAGCCGGAGTGGGCAGAGCCGCCTGAAGAGGTCTCTGGCTGCCCTGCCCTAATCCCAGAGGCTGTTTGCGGATCACGGCTCTCCGCTGGTTCGTTGCTGGAGTACGCTGCGCTGCAGGGGCTCCGGGACTCGGAGCTTGTTCTGGTCAGAAAGGCTCTCACTAGTGGGCCAGTTCCGTTCTGAGAACCTGGAGAAGCTGGCTGTGTAGGCGGGGCCCACCGCCGGAGTGCGCAGGACTGCCTGTGGATGACTCTAGCTGCCCTGCCCGGCTCCGATAAGCCACCTCTATCTGGGCCTGCCACCCGGACCAAGCTTTACCCAGTGGGCAAACTCACCTGTGGCTCTATTTCAGTCCGAGTCTCTCAATGCCTCCCCTTCTTAACTCCAGGGTTCTGGAGCGACTGGGGGTGCAGTCTCCCTCTAGGCCGCCATCTTGGATCGCCCCGTGAAGAGAGCCCCTGTTGGTAGGCTTTTGATGACCTCTTCTATTTCATTGCTTGAAATTTATTTATATAAGTTGTGTATGTCCTCCTCGTTCTGTTTAGGTAATTCATAAGTCTCTAGAAACTTGTTGATGTCTTCGAGGTTTTCTGTTTTGTTGGAATATAGATTTTCAAAATAGCTTCTAATTATGTTTTGTATTTCACTCGTGTCTGTTGTGATATTTCCTTGTTCATTCTGTATTTTAGTAATTTGAGTTTTCTCCGTCTTTCTCTTTGTTATTGTGGTCAAGGGTTTATCAATTTTGTTCATTTTTTCAAAGAATCAACTTTTTATTTTTGTCAATTTTTTGTATTGTTTCTTTTGTTTCAATTTTGTTGATTTCGGCTCTGATTTTAACTATTTCCTGTCTTCTACTACTTTTGGTGTTGGTCTGTTTTTCTTTTTCTAGGGCTTTGAGCTGTAGTGTTAAGTCGTTTATTTGTTGATTTTTACTTCTTTTGTTGAATGCGCCCCATGAAATAAATGCCCTATGAAGTACTGCTTTCATAGTGTCCCAGAAATTTTGATATGATGTTTCTTTGTTCTTGTTTACTTCTAAGAATTTTTTAATCTCCCTCCTGATGTCTTCTGTTATCCATTCATCATATGATAGCATATTATTTAATCTCCAGGTATTGGAGAAGTTTCTGTTTTTTATTCTGTCATTTATTTCTAATTTCAATTCATTATGACCTGATAGAATACAAGGTAGTATCTCTATCTTCTTGTATTTGCTAACAGTAGCTTTGTGGCATAAAATATGGCCTATTTTAGAGAAGGATCCATGTGCTGCTGAGAAGAAAGTGTATTCGTTCTTTTTTGGATGGTATATTCTATATATGTCCGTTAAGTCTAAACTGTTGATTGTGTTATTGAGTTCTATGGTTTCTTTATTCAATTTTTGTTTTGAAGATCTATCCAGAGGTGAGAGAGGTGTGTTAAAATCGCCTAGTATTATTGTGTTGTGGTCTATTTGATTTCTGGAATTGAGAAAGATTTGTTTGACGTACATGGATGAGCCACGGTTTGGGGCATAGATATTTATGATTGTTATGTCTTGCTGATTTATGCTTCCCTTAAGCAGTATGTAATGTCCTTCTTTATCTCTTCTGACTAGTTTTGGCTTGAAGTCCACATTATCTGAAATGAGGATGGATACTCCAGCTTTTTTGCTGAGTCCTTGTGCATGGTATGTTTTTCCCCATCCTTTCACCTTTAGTCTATGGGTATCTCTTTCTATGAAGTGAGTCTCTTGCAGGCAGCATATTGTTGGATTTCTCTTTTTAATCCAATCTGCCAGTCTATGTCTTTTGATTGATGAATTCAGGCCATTAACATTCAGGGTTATTATTGTGATATGATTTGTATTCCCAGTCATTTGACTCATTTTTGTTTTTTGACATGATTTGGTTTCTCCTTTATTTGGCTATTCCTTTAGGCTAGCGCCTCCTGTTGCTGATTTGCATCGTTGTTTTTCATCTCTTCCTCATGAAATATTTTGCTGAGAATGTTCTGTAATGCTGGCTTTCTTTTTGTAAATTCCTTTAGCTTTTGTTTATCATGGAAGGATCTTATTTCATCGTCAAATTTGAAGGTAAGTTTTGCTGGGTATAAGATTCTTGGTTGGCATCCGTTTTCTTTCAGGGCTTGGTATATGTTGTTCCAGGCCCTTCTAGCTTTTAGGGTCTGGATTGAAAAATCTGCTGATATTCTTATTGGTTTCCCCCTGAATGTAATTTGATTCTTTTCTCTCACGGTCTTTAAAATTCTGTCTTTATTTTGTATGTTAGGTATTTTCATAATAATGTGCCTTGGTGTGGGTGTGTTGTAATTTTGTATGTTTGGAGTCCTATAAGCCTCTTGTACTTGGTTTTCCATTTCATTCTTCAGATTTGGGAAATTTTCTGATATTATTTCATTGAATAGATTGTTCATTCTTTTGGTTTATTTCTCTAAGCCTTCCTCAATCCGAGTAATTGTTAAATTTGGCCTTTTCATGATATCCCATAATTCTTGTAGATTCTGTTCATGATTTCTTACCATCTTCTCTGTTTGGTCATCTTTGTTTTCAAGATTAAATATTTTTTCTTCAAAGTCTGATGTTCTGTCTTCCAGGTGTTCTAACCTATTGGTTATGCTTTCTATGGAGTTTTTAACTTGGTTTATTGTTTCCTTCATTTCAAGGATTTCTGTTTGTTTGTTTTTCAGTATCTCTAACTCTTTATTGAAATGATATCTTCCTTTGCATATTTGTTCTTTTAACTGTTGATTGGTGGAATCATTTAATGCCTGCATTTGCTCTTTCATCTCCTCGTTTGCTTCCCTGATTGTTTTAATTATGTACATTCTGAACTCCCTTTCTGTTATTTCTTCTGCTGTGCTGTCATTGGGTTTTATTGATATAGTATCTATGTTTGTTTGGGACATTTTCTTCCCTTGTTTTCTCATATTGGTCAGATGTCAGTGGGACTCTGAGATATTGCAGATTTCCTCTATTGGCTTATAGTGTCCCTGTAGATTTCCAGTGTATCACCTCCCAGCCTTCAGTAGCCTGAAGTCTTGGAGGAACTTGATAATGCAGTGCTTCCAAAGAAAGCTGCCCCTAGCCTGCTACTGGTTCCAGGGCTGGGGGCTGGCTCTGTGCGGCAAAGCTCTTACTGGGCGGGTCTGTTCCTAGGAGCTGGCTGTAGATGGTGCCTGCCTCAGGCGGGAGCAGGGGTGCTTGGGGAAATCTCTGGCTTCCCTGCCCTGTTCCCAGAAGCCCCCTGCGGGCCAGGGCCCACTGCTGGGTCGGGGGCTTGGAGCTGGCTCTGTTTGGAGAAGCTCTCACTGGGTGGCCTGCTCTGTGAAGCTGGCTGTGGAATGAGCCTGCTGCCAGAGAGAGCGGGGCTGCTTGGGGAAGACTCGAGCTGCCCTGTCCTGCTCCAAGAAGGTATCCCTGTCTGGGCCTGCAACTGGGGCTGAGCTTCACCCAGTGGGAGAGACTCACCCCGTGCCTCTATGTTAGTCCGAGTCTCTCAATGCCTCCCCTTCTTGAATTCTGGGTTCTATAGCAAGGGGGATGCAGTCACCCTCTAGTCTGCCATCTTGGATCCCCCCATTGAATTTCAGATTTTTTGAATAGAGATGCTCAGCCTATGTTAATATTATCATATAGAATAGAAGATCCTCATGGGAGGATCTTTTTAGCTTGTTATTTAGCTCCTATGATCCCTTTTCTCTAATTCACCAATGGCTTCCCATTTTACCTAGAATAATACTCATGAACTTAGAATTTCGTAAATGGTTTTATCATCATCTTTCCCATGATGTCTTGAACCTCTTATGGTAATACTGTTTTCCTTATGAAAATACTTCAACCAGACTAGCCTGCTGGCCATTATTCTATCACTTGAGCTTGCTTTAGCCTCAGAAATTTTGAACTTGAGTTTCCTATTTTCTGAAATATTCTTTTTCCATATACCCGTATTTCCTGTTTTGTCTTTTCTTTTAGGTCTCTGCTCCAAGTTCTTTCTCTCTGAAAAGTCATCCTTATACTATATCAAAAGATATCCACTTGCCTATCCTTGTAGACTGTTTCCTTTGTAACACTGATCTCCACCTACAATATTATTATATGTCTTGTATTCACTTATATAGTATAAAGGGCAAGTGCCATATCTATTGATCTCTGCTGATGACAGATCTAGACATTCAGCAGCATCAGTAATGAGATCATCTTTGTTAGGGGGATGCAAGCTATTAAACCAATGTATAGATTGTATATAATCTGATCTCATTTTATCAGAACTTCCAAAGATTCAGACCAAATATTAAGTCATATGTTATGACCTAGGTATTTATGCATATTTTTTTCCTATAGTTAATCTTTCTTTTATATAAAATGAAACAAGCAAGTACATTAATCATAGCTCTGAATCTCCTTGGGTGGGGCAGTAGTGAAATAGGAATCCATTTTCCGGCCCATCAGTAAGCTGAAATGTCTCAGTGTACCCAAGAACACTCTCATTTAGAATTTCTGGTTTTCCCAACTTTCCCTGAGTTGACATATGATCACCGTTTTCCTTTTCATGACTTCTAAAAGAAGTTAAAAAAGCAAACTTTTAACAAAGTCAACAAATGCAAAATTGTGTAAGTGTGTAATTCAAGGATATCCTTCCACCCATAATTTATATAACTCTCCTAGAAGAATGTCTTAATGATTGTTCCAGGGGTTATAATAATTACACTTCTCACCAGAAAGGGAGTATTTCTTAGAGTCTAACCAGGAAATAAAACAGTTCCAGAATCCTTAGGGTCTGCTCTCTTGTGTTAATCCCATTAATAATTCCTTCTGTTCCCCTGAATGCACAATTTGAAACAAAGTTTGTGTGAAATTAGTTTATTAGATTATCCCAGGATAGGGATGTGGAACAGAGACTGAGATGGGAAAAGAGGAAGAGCTAATATAAGGAATAGATTTTGAGGTCATCATGCTGAGACACTTGTTTCATCTGGGATCTTCTGAGAAGTACATGAAATATCTCCAAAAGTTATTTTCTTTTCATTCAGCTTTTATTTCCCACTAGAAAAAAATGGCCCTGAATGATAACTACCCTATTATTTCAGAGGTCCTACTAATGCTACAAAGATCCACTACATAGGAGGAGTCCCAGCATTGAAAATCAGGTGGTGGAATACACGTCGTACCATTTCCTATTACCCTAAGTTCATGGTACCATGCATGGTACCATTTTTCAAGCCAGAAATGTGATCAGAGATAAGACCAAGTCACTGTGATTTAGGCAGCCACTATTTCTATTATCGTGGCTTATAAATCAACTATTTAATAATTTGGTCAAAATTTTTGTTTGATATTGAGCTCAGACATATAAGTGAGGCTTTCAGAATTTGCTTCTCCTTGTTTAATAAAGAAATAGAGAACACACATCCAATCTCCAAATATTTTATACCTCAGTCATTTTACATGATCATAATGACATTTTAATTGAGATTGTAGAAAAAACAGGGTAGAAAGTATAAGCCATAATCTTCAAATTAAAGAACAGAAAGTGTTTCAGGTGTTAGCTAGGTCAAGGATAACAATTTCCAGATCTTCAATTCCATACGTAGACTTTTCTGAAATTGAGAGAATAAATATTAATTTACTAGCTGTTATTTCCAACTCTCCTTCCAAAATCGTTTCTCCCATTTTTCTGTTAAAAGGCATACTGTGGGGCTGAGGATATAGCTCAGTTGGTAGAGTGCTTGCCTTGCAAGCACAAGGCCCTGGGTTCAAATCCCCAGCACCACAAGAAAAAAAAAAAAAAAAAACTCAGGGTTCAATCCCCAACAATGAAAAAAAAAAAAAAAAAAAGGCTGTGGTATATTGTTCCAGGTATGAGGCTTTCCAGAGATGAATCAAAGGCACAGATAGGAATGTACTACTCCTAAAGTAGAGAGCCATAGAATGGTCATGAGAGCTTTAATAAGTCACCCTGAAAGTTTTGTCACTTTATCATTTTGTTTCTATTTTAAAGTCAGAATTCAAAAATAGGAAAATTTTCACAATAGTGTACAAGTCTGACTGCCATGAGTTGGGAACCCTTTGTGCTTCCAACTCAGTTGATTGGTTTCATCATGTGAATGCGTACTGTAAACTCAGTTATATATCACACACTTTCCAGAAATGAGATTAACTACAAAACAAAGAAACCAATCAATAAGTGGGCTAAGGAACTGGGCAGACGCTTCACAGAAAATATACAGGTGATCAATAAATATATGAAAAAGTGTTCATCATCTCTAGTAATTAGAGAAATACAACTCAAAACCACCATAAAATTTCATCTCTCTCCAATTAAAGTGACTCTTAAGAACTCAAACAATAATAAGTGTTGGCATGGATGTGGGGAAAAAGGCATACTCATACATTGCTGGTGGAGATGCAAATTGGTGAAGCCACTCTGGAAAGCAGTATGGAGATTCCTCAGAAAACTTGTAATGGACCTACCGTTTGACCCAGTTATCCCAGTCCTCAGTTTATATCCAAAGGACTTAAAATAAGCGTACTACAGTAACACAGCCACATCAATGTTTATAGCTGCTCAATTCACAATAGCTAGATAGTGGAACCAACCTAGATGCCCTTCAACAGATGAATGGATAAAGAAACTATAGTATGTATAAGCAAAGGAATATTATTCAGCCATAAAGAAGCATAAAATTATGGCATTTTTATGTAAATTGGTGGAGTTGGAGAATATCATGCTAAGTGAAATAAATCAATACCAAAAAAACCCAAAGGCTGAATGTTTTCTCTGATAAGTGAATGATGATACATAATGAAGTGGGGGATAAGAGAAAAATGGAGGAATTTTTATTGTGTAGTGGGAAATGAGATGGGGTGGGGAAGGAACGTGAGTGGACTGAGACAGACATCATTACCCTATGTACATGTATTATTATACAAATGATGTGAATCTACATCATGTACAACCATAGAAATGAAAAGTTGTACTGCATTTGTGTACAATAATCAAAATGCGGTTTGTAAAAATAAAATAAAATTATACATTAATAAAACAGAAATGAGATTAACTAAATCTCCAGCTTCAAGTTTATTGAATATACATATATTCATATATATATGTATGTGTGTGTATATGTATGAAGTGAATACCTCATTTGATACATAGGATTAGAAGCTATGAAATCTTTCCATATTCTGTTAAAATTCTGAGTTTTAAATATTTAAATATGTGAGGGATAAAAATTTTAAAGAGAGTATAGGAAGGTGAACATTTTTATTATGGTAAAGTTACAATAGGATTGTCGATTGTCATATTTGCATTTATGAGAATAATAAGGGTGTACCTTAGTAATTATAGAGGAAATACCTCCCAAGTTATTGAGCATGGGTTAAAATGAAGTGTATTCAAGTATCAAGTGCTTAAGTAGGAAATGAGCTGAAGTTGAAAGCTTGCTGCCTTCTGCAATAACTCAGCAAATGGCTTTGGATCAAAGCAAACAACTTATTGATCGACAATGTCCCCTCTCTGCCATGAGGGAGCAGATGGTAGAGGCTAAGTATCTGTCCTCATCAGGAACTCTAGATGCTTTATGCCATTGTGTGCTCAGACAGCAACAGAACCTGACTTGGGTATCTTCTATTTTCAATTGTATTGTGTGCCTGGGAAGCAATAAAAATAACAACTTATATTTTTTAACTTTGTTCTTACCTTCTAACATTTCAAGTTTTGCAGATGATTTTATGTTTGAAATCATATGGTCTCTATAGGCTATTTTAACTTCATTAATACCTGTCATACACATTTGTTCCTCTCTATCTTACTAAGATATTGTTTTAAATCATGGAATGTAAGAATTAAAAATCATTAATCTGGATTTTGAATAAAATACCAAAGGCAATTTCTTCTCTTGGTGAGGTTGTGAAAAACCAAGCCAAATAACATCCCTAAAGACAGTAAGACAGTGAACCCTATTGAAACTTGACACAGGCCTTAAAGGAAAGCAGAGGAGACCAAACAAGCAACAGAAAACTGAGGCCACCAAAGAGAAACTTCGAACTAATTATTCTGATTGTCTTCATTACTGTCCAGTAAGTTTTTGGCCTTATAAGCTAATATGTATTTATGGGTATCTCTGAGTTCACACTTAAATGAAACTTATTATTTTAATATAAAAGTATGAGTTATTGGTATGTTTATTGGTAAATTATACTTTTCTTCATAAAGCAGCACAGAATTCTTTGTACTGCTAAAATTTTAAAAGAGATTAAAGTGATGATTGATTAGTATAAATCCCTAGTATTAAGAATAACTTCCTTTAGTTCACTCTTTACCATGTGCTAACCTCTATGCTAAGTGTTCTGTACATTATTCTTTTTATTCTACAATGAATGAAAGAGGCAGGTTGTGTTATAATTACTTTGCATATTTAGAAACTAAGGATTTTAAGTGGAGTCATTTTTCCATATTTTATGATAAATGCAAGAAGAAGAGTTTGAATGCTTTCATACTTAATTCCAAAGTCTCGTTCCTAACCACTGTGCTTTCCACTGTTTCACCTCCCAAAGTGTCTTTTACCTTCTGGCTATTGTTCATTTATAAAAATGACTACTCCTACCACATTCCTTATTCTTTGGGTTATGATCCTTTAAAGCTTTTGCTTTAAAAGGGACAAAAATCATCTAATTTGGTTCTTCTTAGTGCTGTTGAGTCAGACTGAAGTTTTTCAAATGAAGTTTAAGTTGAAAATGAGAGGGGGAAAAGATACACTTTATAAAATATGAGGATAAATTCACATCTTACTTTTCGAAGACATTGTTTTCTACACAGTCTTCCATAATCAACTGAGTAGATAACTGTACTAGCTCTAAGAGGGTAATAGGTTTAGAAGCTGAAGGAGGCAGTCCTCTTCCTTCCCAGGTGTGCTTTGGGTACCTGTGCACTTCTTAACATCTGGGTACAATTTGCATAGTTCCACTCTTACCCTGAAGCTACACTAAAGAGTCCTAATCACTACGCTGGATATCTAAGTTTTATTTGTAATTCAAAAACTAATATAGATAGATTATCATTCTGATACAATCAATATCAGGAAGAAAAGATGCTAGGCAATTTTTAAAATGACTAAACTAATGTATATCTATATAGAAAAAGAAAAAAGAGGAATATTGTTTATGAAAAGGTTAATTTGCTTATAAGAAGGAACTAAATAAAATTATGTATCACAGTAGCACTTCAATTATCCATGGACTAGAAGAAAATGACCGGAAGCTAATGCCATATCCCAAGTCCTGCATTTTGATAGAATTGGTGACCAAAGGAGATTCACTATCCATTGTGATGCAGCTGAAATTGTGACAATTATCTATATGCTCATTTTCTACAATTCTCTAAATCATTCTGGCTGGACTTTTTCTATTTTCTGACTTGATTCCGATTTTCTCATTTATTTAGTCTTATTGCATACCTTTAGTTTGCCCTGTGTGTGAGGGGAGAGATGAACAGGTGCTGAAAGATTCAATGATGCACTTTTTTATTTATTCATTTAATCAACAAACATTTTATTGGGTGTACCTTAGACATTATTCAACATACTAATTCTATTCCAGGGATGAGGACTGAAAAAATTTGTGCCCTTTGGAATATATATTTTCTCAAGGAAAAAATTCAACACAATAAAATACAACATACAATGCAAACAAATGCATTAACATGTAAAACACAACAATATAGGATTGTGCTAGATTTTTCGTACTGTGGCCAAAAGAACTGATAAGAACAAATTAGAGGAGAAAGCATTTAGGAGTTAAGGGAGAGGAGCAGGTATGGGGGTAGGGAGGATAATAGAATGAATCAGTCATTATGACTCTGTGTGCACATATGAGTACATGACCAGTGTAATTATACATCGTGTACAATCAGAAGAATGAGAAGCTATAATCCACTTTTGTATGATGTATTAAAATGCATTCTACTGTAATGTATAACTATTTTGAACACATAAAAAAAGCTAATGTCCGTCTCACAATGCAAAGTGTATTTCATCCATCTTCAAGAGTTCCCACAGTCTCCATAGTTCCAGTGTTGCACAAAAGTTCAAATCCAAAATCCTATCTGAGACTTAAGGCAAACTCTTGGTTTTGAGCTCCTTAAATGATTAAAAGCAATTACATATATTAATATACAATGGCACATAGTAAACATTCCCATTTCCAAAGGAAAGTATAGGGTTATAGAAAGAAGGAATGGGACCAAAGCAAGACCAAAATCAAGTGGACAGATATTAGATGATATAGCTCCACATTCAGATCTGAGGCACGTGGTTACATGTTGTGAGCTCCAAAGGACTTGGACTGTCCCATCCCTAAGATGGTAGCTGGCATGGCCTCTCTTATAGGCTGGCTCTGTTTGTAGCCAGTAGCTTTTCCTTAGTAGAAGTTTCACGTAACTGACATCTCTTAATTCCCGGGATCTCCATACAGTTTTGGCCTCATTCTCACAGCTTTATGAATTGCCATCTCATGAGCTACCTGAAGAAATTCCAAAATTGCTAAACTTTGCCTGATCTTCCAGACCTTCATTTGAAGAAAATGAACCCTAACTCCAGTATTCTGCATTCCTGCAGAATGAGGACCACATGAATAAACCCAAGGTGTGCTACCAGTTCTAGATGTTGCCGTGTCCCCTTGGACCATGTCTATAGAGGTCTCTTTATGCCTGAGCAACTGAAGTGAAATAAACCATGGGGAAACAACTTCATAGGCAACTCTGTGCGGATTGCAAGTTTTAAAATTCTTTCTTGTATGATTTTAGTTCCCATTTCTCACAATAAACCATGCAAAATTCTGACAGTAATACCCATGGCACCACCTGAATGATCTGTTCCCTTGGAATTTTCTCAGCCAGATTAGTTCATTTACATTTACATTCAGCCCCACACAAAGTCTAGGGACATGGGAAAATGTAGGCAGAATTCTTTGTCATAATGTAACATGAATGACCTCTCTTTCCATTCCCAATAGAGCCCTTCTTTCCTTTTGAAATCTTATGAGCAGAGTATTTGCTCTCCACATCACTTTCCACATACTGTTTTTCTGAAATTTCACCAGAATTGACATGAAGTTCTGCATACAACTTTCTAAATCTTCTATAGCCTGTATCTCCAAACTTTCCAAAATAGTTACAAAGGTTTCTGAACCACATGGTCAGGTATGTCACATTAGCAACTCCATTTCTGTTACCAATTTCTGTGTTAGAAGTTTATCACGGTGGCCAAAAGTTTTAATAAAAACAACCTAGAGGAGGAAATCTTTATTTTGATTTTGTGGTTTCAAACGTTCAGTCCATGGTTAGCTGACTTGATCCTGAGATGAAGCAGAACATCATGGCAGAAAGAATGTGGTAAAGGAATGTTCCTTAGCTTATGGCAGCCAGAAAGCAATGTGAAAGAGAGTAAGGACCAGGGACAAAATATAATCTCCAAGGTCATGCTCCCAGTGACCCATCTTCTCCAGTCATGCCCCACCTGCCTATAGTTACCACCCAGTAAACCAACCAAATTATTAACTGATCAAATGGACAGATTCACTGATTAGATCACAATGCTCATGATGGTCATTTCTCCTCTGAACATTTCTGCATTTTCCCACATATGAATTTTCAAGAGATACCTCATATCCAAATATAACACACATTGAGGGATGAATGGTAGTAGAAGTTGGTGAATAGTTTAGGCAGAGGCTTAGAGAAGTGATGATTAAGTTATGATCCTTAAAAATAATCAGTAGATTAATTCCCTGAAAGTATTAAATGATAATTGAAGGCAGAGTTGTGACTGGAAGAGGTAGATCATTGGGGTTATGACTTTGGAGTATATACTTTGTATCTGGTGTGTGGAGTTTCTCTGTGCTTTCTGATCATGTCCTAAACCACTTGCCTTCACCACACTCTTTTGCCATGATGTTCTGTTTTACCTCCATTCCTTACCAAGGAATGGAGCTGACTGTATATGAACTGAGACCTCTAAAACACTGAGCACCCAAATATACTTTTCCTACTCAAAAATTGTTCTTGTTGGGTCTTTTAATCATAGCAGTGAAAAAGCTGACTGAAATACAGGGTGTGCCTTCAGAGTGCCCAGTCTGCAGACAGCAAACATAGTATTTCTAAGTCACTATAATCATGTGAGTTAACTTTTTAAAATAAATCTATATACACTTTTCTATCTATCTATCCATTCATCCATTTTATTTTTTCTGTTTCTCTGTAAAACTCTAATACTAATCATTGGAAATCCTCTTTGATTTAGAAAATGTAAAGTTCCTGGGCGGGGAATAAAGTTAGTGTACTGAAAATGTAAGGGCAGCATGACTGAAGCACATCAGGTTGAGAGTGGACCTTAGGAGAAGATGAAGTCAGATATGTGGTTTTGACTTAGCTCACGCATGCAATAAATCATTAGAATCATATTGTAAGTGTGTTAATAAAAAACAATTCATAGTATTTGACATTGGAACACTGAGATTTCACTTATTTCCTAAAATATTGGTTCAGTAGTTGTGCAGACAATAATTTTTTTTTTTTCAAATTGAGGATTGACCCCAGGAGTGCTTTACCACTGAGGTACATCTTCAGTCCTTTTCATTTTTTATTATTGAGACAGGGTCTAACTAAATTGCTAAGGGTATCCCTAACTTGCTAGGGCTAGCCTTGAACTTGCAATCCTCCTACCTCAGTCTCCCAGGTTGCTGGGATTGTAAGCACGTGCCACCATTCCTTGGAAGAGAATGAACACTTAAAAGACACAAATGAAAGGACTGTGATGAATGGTCCAAGAATTTTGATGATGGTTCACACTAGTGAGGTCATGAAAGGGGGATAGACTAGGAATATAAATTCAAAGACAGAAATGACAGATTTGGGTAGAGGATGTTAAAAGGCTATATTAAGAAAATAGAAATTAAGGAGAACTTGTGAGATAATTGTAGTGAACCTCCAAAGCAGAAGAGACTCCCACTCAAACTTTGATTTGCATGTGCAGACTGAAGGTGTCAAACACACACTAACAGGTTATGAGACGCTCTTTTACTTACAGAAGTGAAATCTCTGAGGAGAGCAGAGTAGTCCTCTCAAGGAAGCCAAAAAAGACTTGAGAAAACAAGTGAGACTGACTCAGGTTTGGATTGTGGTTGGATATGGGGCTTAAGTTTTCATTCATGGTACAAATCTCCTACCTACATCAAAGGAAGGAGCATCGAAGGCTTATAACTTGTCCAGAATTGAGCACAAAGGGAAAGAATGAGTCATAGAAGTTGTCAGCAGTTAAACATCAAAATGGAGTGAGACTCCTTATCACAAAACTCTAGATCTAAACAACTGAGTGAATAATCGTGCCATTTCAGGAGGAAACTCAGAAATCAGAGGGAGGATCAATATGGGCAGAAGCTATGGAGTCGAGTGTTCTCTATGTGCTTATTTTATTCGAGATGTCTATTGGGTTTATTAGCTACCTCTTCATATTTTCTCTTCTCTTTCTTGCGACTTCCCAAGTTTTTTTTTTTTTTAATAATTCAAGACACTACTGGATATAATTAAATTGATTATAATTGATATAATTTACTTAAGGATATCATGGTCCAGTTGGTAGAGAGACAAGTAATCCACTATTCACAGAAATAAAAACTCCTGTAGAAACAACATATACAGGATTCCAGAGGAATACAGAAAATTGGCACATAATGCCACTTGGGGAATGGGAAAAATTTTTATGGGGAAAGTCACACTTAGTAGAATCCTGAAGAAGTCAAAAACATGGAAAAGGTGGAACTTGGGAAAAACTTTTAATGGGCAGAGCTAGTAGTACTTTAAAAACATAGAAATATTTTTGAGCAGTTAAGTAGAAGATACTGATTCTATTAATGACAGTAAAAAATTCTCAAGTTCTGATACATGTAGATTGCTTCCCATTGAGGAGTACAGTTTGATTTCTATTCAGTTGTTCATACTAAATCTTTTTATTATTGACCCAATGTTAATTTGGGGATCAGTGGGTAAAAGTACAACAAATCTCAAAATGTGAGGATCCAGGACAAGGGGAAACATTTAGCATGTGTTAAAATAAAAGTAGAAACACCTGAGACTTTATCATTGAAACCCTAGGATATCCAGAGCGTATCTGTGCATTCCCTGTTGTTATGTAACATTTATTATTAACAAAAATCTCCACAATTTGGGTAGCTCCTTACTATTCAGCCATGTCTGCTAATCCCTGATAGCAGTGAAATTTTGCTTCAAGTCAGTCTACTTTCCCCTGGTCCCCATTTCTTGTTATCTGGGGAATGTTAGGACAATACAAGAGGTTTCAACTCATTTTGAACTATATTGATCAAAAGTGGCTCAAGAATTACTGTGGGAGGAGAAGCATCTTAGTTTAATGGGAAAGAAGTCTTTCTCAAACAGAAGTGCCTGCCATATGGAAGGCTGGAGCTGTACTATTACTGATGTCTCCTATTTGGTATTCCTGATTGAAGTAAAAGGGAAAAGTAGGTAATATTCATTATTTCACTTTGTTCTTCCATCTGAGTGCTTTTAGTTCCCTTTCCCTGTGCCAAGTAACTATTCTGAATCCAATAATGTTATGAGCTTTCAAATAATGTTAAGATCTCAATATTTAAAATCTCTAATGTACTACCACACGGAGTGTTTGCCTTGCGTTGGAGAGCTATAATTTTAAAGGTAACTTTACATGTTGCTTGAAAAATTAGATTTTAAAGTATCTACATTGTTATTTGACCCCTTCGTAAATACTTTCCAGTTGACTGGTAGTTCCCAGCATTTTCCTCATAACACTGTACCTATCTACTTGAACTTTCTTTAGGATTAAAATTGTCTAATTTCTGGCATTGCTACTTGCAATGGTATAGTACTGACCCAGACTCTAATTTCAATAGTTTCTATAACTCTATTGACAATTATTTCTACTAATGCTATATGGTAATTAATTCAGTCCCTGAATCAATATGAATGCCTATCAATGTTTGTTGTTAAACCAGTTAGAATTAATAATTAAAGTAGTATAGGAAAGTTCAAATAGCTATGCAAATCTGCCTGCCCAAACAGGATCACCCCATCTGAAATCTTTTGCTAATCGTTGGTATAATTAGTGTTCATTACAATGCGTTAAATATATTCCTTAGCAGCAACTAATAGATAGAAATGGGCTCTAATCCATAGAACAATCTGTTTCTATAGTTACTGTGGAAGTACCTTCCTTTGGCATCAAAGCAAATGTCAAAAGCACAATCTTAGATAATGAGTACATGGTGCCATTATTTTAGCTTTTATTTTACTTGTAGCCTTCATTTTATTTTAAACTAAAACTTCTATTAGGTGAACAGACTGAAAAAGAGAATTTGTCATGAAGATAATATAAAATCTCTTTTTAATTCTCAACTTCTGTTATTGAACTGTAGAGAAATATCCTAGCTAACTATGGGATCACCATGATCGAATGAAAGAAAAGATGCAATGAATACAGGATGGGCTGAAGGAAGGTGAGAAAGAGATAATTCTCAGTAATAGAAGTTAGGATCAAAATCACAGACTCAGAATCTATAACACACTTTCAATTTATTCTTGGTTATTTTTGTTACTTTTGGATTAAACTCTATTTCTCCTAAAAGCAGATTTAAATGAATTAGTTCCCTTCCATATACTAATATTATGATAAAATTTTGATGTATTATGATTTTATTATTCATATATGGTAGATGTTCAGATTAAATTGCTTATGGCCTAGTTTCATGCTAACTTGGGAATATTAGTTCAATGGAGTAGTGTTATTTGAGGTACTAAAACAACTTTTTTTTTTTAAGTTAGACGTTTTTTCCTTGAGCACATTTTTGTATTAACTTTTGATTGGCCCCCAGAACCTTTCCCAAGGTTACATTCTTATAGTAACAAATTTGTGAAAATCTCGTTTCAAGAAACATTGAGGATATATTGGTTTTATGATCTGGTAATAGGATGTCTAGTTTTACATGCTCAATTTTAATGAAAATATAGTAAATATAAAAAGCCTTTCAAACTGTCACCATATATGTCAAACACATGCAGTCACTGTTTGTATATTAAAATCCCTTCCAGCCTGACAGCATGCCTCTACATTTTTTTTAATTACTACCCACCTCTCTTACTCTTTCTTTTTTTGTATCATAGGGGGAACAGCACTTTTACTTCCCACGAGCTCTAATCAGTTGTGAACACTACTAGATCTTTTGAATTATCCAATTATCTGTGAGATGCTTTCATAAACATTTCCCTTGCTCTTTTCATACTCAGTTACATGCCCTATAAAGAGATAATAGGAAGGGCATTATCATCTATGTCCAGTGTAATTCTGGAACAGTGAGACAATGGATGGAAGCAGCTGCTGCTTTCCTAATTGTTCTTAGTGCAGAGAAAATAAAGAGAAGAGTGGAGAGGGAGAGCTTGTCAGGGTCTCATTTCCCACATCAGACACACAGCATCTGGACTGAGATTACTTTGAAGGCAGTTTATGATTTCTAAGAGCAACATTAAGGACCAATAAATAAATAAAAGAAAACAATCTGCATAATAACCTCAGGAAGAAATTTATGTGTAAATTTTGCTGTTTAAGGTTTAAGGAAATGAGTATCATTTAATGTTTTGGGAAGATGTTCCAGTCAGCCATTATCTCAGGACAATTACAAGTTTCTCAGTATCAAATTCACAATACTTGGTAGCTCCATTAATTCTCCACTGTAACTAAATGATTGGAATTTAAAAAATAATTGTATTGGTGTCTTGTGAAAATTAGATCTATTTCATGAAAATGAGTACTTGTCTTTTGTTTGCAAAACACAGAGATCAGTCTTGTAGTTTACACTCCAAGGGAATTATGTAAATCTAATAATTTGATGATTTCAACAAATAATCTGAAAAGGACATGGAAAGATTGGCTTCAGGTGCTTTTCCTGTTGAGTACTGTTGATCAGTTTCCCAGAAACTAGATTAACATTTTATAGGGAAATCTTAAAATAAAAAAAAAAAATAAACGGATGCATATTTCAAAGAGTATAGGTCATTGTTCAAAAATATGATAGAAAATTAGATGAAAATTCCAAACTTATTTTATTTACATTAGTGAGACAAAGAAAACTGTGGTCTGAAAACACATGACAAAATGTTCTTCAGAAGAATGAGCAGAGTGTAGGGGAAAAGGTGAGTATAAGTCCCATATTAATTTAAATCAAAATATGAGATCCAGAATATTGGTAATGTAGGCTGTGGGAACCATGTTTGGGACTGTGTAATCTCAAAACCCATCTTCAGTCAGAGGTTGTAAGCCTCTGGAATTTAGAGCAAACATTGTGACCAACCTTTTTGTCTTTGTTTGTTTGTTTTTTGGTACCAAGTATTGAACTCTGGGGTGCTCTTCCACTGAGCTATATCCACAGCACTTTTTATTATTTCCATTATTTTTTTTATTTTGAGAAAAGATCTTGCTAAATTGCCCCGGCTGGCCTTAAATTTGTGAGCCTTCTGCTTTGGCCTCCAGAGTTGCTGCACTTAATGGAGAGTGTTACTGTACCTGGCTAACAGATACTTTTTATAACTGAATGAGGGTTACCGAATCAGAGCTTAGCGGAAGCTACAGAATCACAGTATATTTTAATTTTCTATGAAATGCCATGCTAGAGAAGAGAAGAGAAGAAACTGAGAAAAACTAGCATATAAAAACATAGTTTTAGCAGAGAAAGTATTCTCCATGCTCTATTGGTAAATGCATAGCGTAAGAGTTTCCTAAAATATAGGAAGAATCACTGAGTGAAGAATGAGTCACCTTCTTACTTACAGAATATTGCAGAAGAGGCTTTCATTAATGCAACCAACTTGGGCCCTCAAGGTTGGCATCAGAAAAAATAATTATATCCCTTGATGCCAAACCTTGAGATGAGGTCTCAATTAGAGGCCATACAAATCAATTGAATATAATTTATGTTCTATTTTGTATATAAAAGAAATGCCTTTATTTTTGGTTTATGTGTTTTTTCAATGCCACAAAGGCAAATGGTAAGCCCAAGAAACATACTAACAAAAACTTATGAAATTATTCTGAATTGTGTGTATTATTTTACATGATCAAGAGTAAGTCATTTTGGAAAGAAATATGGCCATATTAAGTCACTCAATAGTCAAAACAATTTAATAAAGATGAAAAGTTAATATCATTTTAAAATATAGTCATGATCATTTATAATACGTAATTTGCTTATATTTTTATTCCAACATATTTCAAAAAGTTACATATTATACTTGAGCAAAAACTATGCAGCAGCTATTATATATGTTAAAAACTAATTTATAGCATTTTTGCAGCATCAAGAAGAAATCGGCCCAGTTTTTGTCACTCTACTCCTCTTCCCATACCCTCAGACCAACCCTAGGTAAACATTGATCTGCCTTCTATCTATATGGATTTTCGTTCTGGAATTCCAGTATGCATGGGATAAAAAAATGTGGTTTTAGTGACTGGCTTCTTTGAGTTAAGAATATGTTTACAAGCTTAACCCATGTTGTGTAGGTCCTTGGTTCATATTTATGGTTGAATAATGTTCAGTGATATGAATATATCACGTTTTTAATCTATTAATCAATTGTTAGAGATTTGGATTATTTCTACATTTTGATTCTTATGAACACTATTTCTAAGAACACATTTGACAAATATTTGTGTGAATGTGTGAACATAGTCTTCATTTATCTCAGGGATAGACCTAGGAATTAAGTGAAAAGACAGAACAAAATCTCCAAACTTACATGTAAAAGGGCTGCAGTCAAAGGGAAATTTATAGTGGGAAGTACCTATATGATCCAAGGATAAAGATCACAAATCTTCACATACACTTTATTAAGCACACACCATATATGAAGAATCATCAATAAATAATACAGACCTCTCTGTTATTCTACTCGATTCTCACATGTAGGCCTTTTTTTTTTTTTTTTTTACAAAAAATGTCATCTTACTTAGGATGCAAACAATGAAATGAGGTAGTGTCACTGAGGTACTGTGATTCCCACCTGAAAGGTAAAGAATCATATTTCAGTCAAGTTTGAAACCAACTTAAAATACACGCCCCCTCCCCCCACACACACACAAGTCAGGGGAGAAAGGTTAAGGTAATCAAATCCTGTATGAAAGGTGCTTTAGCAGAAATTTCTTGCATCATGATTAAATATCTAGTCACATAATTCAATGTCTTTCATCTGTTGTGAGTTGTATTGTATCATATTGTTTATCATCTGTTGTGAGTAGCATTGTATTGTGAGTTGCATTGTACTATAAATAGAGAAGGTTTAGGTTGAGTTTGACAAGCTAGAGGAGAAAGTGACCAGAGTGAGGAAATTTTAGAAATTAAGAAAAATTAGGTGACATTTATTGAATTTACAGAAATAAAACCCAAAATATTGAAAAGAAAATACAAGATATTCTTTTGGCTCATAATGCTAGTGGTTTTCCTTAGTAAGGGGAACTCATAGCTTGAGATGATGTGTGATATAGTCACTTAGTACATTTGCTTCAATTAATACCTAGTAGATCTGCATAAAGAACAAAATTTTAGAAAAGGTGAAGACAGTGACTAAAAAAAAATAATCAGTTTTCTGTTAAGATTTTCTTTTTTTGAACATAAAATAATGACTAAAGAATTCTTTAGGTCAAATTTTGTGCTCTAAAAAAAGGCATACTACATAAGAATGAATGGGAACAACTGTCTTTCTGACAACTTTTGTCCTGTTATCTTGTTATAAGCCAAAAAGCAAATGATCAGTGCCTTCATGCATAGACGCTAGTATGGAGGACAGTGAGATTCTTAAGGAAAATAAATTCAAAGAGCTCATATATGCTTATAGAATGTAATATAGAAATCAGTGAATTATCTTTGAAAACTTTAGCTGGTATTATCAGTACATGTTTTCTTATAGAAATATATAGCTATAAATTTTACTTTTTAGTTGGAATAAAACACAAATGTGGAAAACTGATTAGTGTAACATTTTCACTGGTTATTGATTGTCTAATGAATGAATAGAAAATAGCATAGTCAAAGCAAGCAAACAAAAGCATGAGAGCTGCTCTAATACTTAGAATAAACGAAGAGGCATTTTATGATTTGGTCCAAAGCAAATACTGGAAGTCACCAACATCAAACAAAACTAGGATTCAATCTATATTCAAAGTGTGTGACTTGATTAAGTCAGGAGCCAGATGGTTTATCCAGAAAAAAGCACAGTATTATAAAAATTAGGCCAACTGGGTCTTTGTTGTTTTATTGAGCTACAAGGAGATAAAGTGAGAAGTGTTTTTCTCAGCAAGACTTGGCCTCTGGAATCTCATTTGTTGTTCAGCAAGATGGCTTAACAGTGTAACATGCTGAATTGCTGGTGAATTCAGCAAATGAAGACTCTACTCTTATTGAACACTTTACCACTTGTGTTTTTTAAAAAAACAGCTGTCCCAGAGCTAACAAGGCACTATGACAATATAATAAGTAGAATAGGGTCCTATTACCTTTGTCTATTCAGTTTTCTTCAAGAAATTTTTATACATTCATCTGATTTTTGCAAGTGGCCCCTAGTGTTGAAAGAAGGTGTCTAAAGGAGTGTTTGCTTTTAAATAATATGGATGCAAGAATATCTCATTCAGCTAAAATATATGTGTCCACCTATCTGATTTGGTTTCTTTGACTTTCCTTAAATTAATTGTCACTGCAAATACAATCAATGCAAACTTTCACTACCACAAGGATGGCACAGATTATGAGATATACTCATATACTTTCTGGAATTACAAGAACTTTGTTCAAAGACACTACTTAGTGATTTTTCCCTCTTCAGTTTACAACAAGAAATCAAAATTAGCATAAGAAAAGAAAAAGAAAATAAAACTTTCTCAAAGCAGCTCAAAATGTAGGGGTATTAAAGTCCCAGTTGATTGAATCAGGAAGGAAAAAAGTAGATTTTGAAGGGGTTGAGGTTTCCTGTAGGGACAAGTTTATATGAAGCAGGCCCTTCTTTGACATCCTGCTAATAATGATTCTCAAACTATCAGAATGGCATAGTCAGTAATTCTGAAGCAGAGTCCCTGAGAAAAGAGTAAGAGTGGTAGTGGATTCTCTGTGGACTCAGGGAAGCACCTATTTACCTACTACTCAGCATAGTGCTTTTGCAACATTTGAAAAACAGCTATACACCATTGCACACCAGTTAAATAGCCAGTGTAACTGCACCATTCTCGACTGGATCTGAAGAAAGGAATGGTACAAAGGATTCAAGGACTGGTTATGCAATTGTGTGTCCCTCAAATGCCTGGCCTGTTCTCTGGTGGAAATGACTTTGTGATGTTTGGTCTTTTAATGTGTGGATTGCTTTCCTGTTAGACTCCACATAGATTTCTTGGGCCTACTTATTCCTCTTCCCCTCTTCATCCAAGGCTGCAGCCTTTCTTCTTCTTGGTAGGGCCTCCTTGACTTTCCTGGTCCTGATTTCCAGATTGCCAACCTATCCTCCTTTAATAGGTGATGCTTCTTCTGGAAACTCTGTTTCCACTTCGAAACTTTCAGTTTTTTTCTTTGTCCTATCCTTTCTTGTTGCCTGCCCTGGGAAAGGGTGAGCTGTTTGCAAATATCATGAGTTTATTAAAACACTTTCTTTAAGGATAAAACAGCAATTCCTGTCAATTCCTGTCATTTGAGATGTTATATAATATTCTTTCTTTTGGCAGTTAATACTGCTAACCTGTACTCATAAGTTTGATTTTTGTTCTTGTGGGCTTTTTCTATTTGCCCACAAACTTTTGGCACTTTTTGTTCTTCTGGGTTCAAAAGAGATCACTGAATTTCTTAAAAGTTCAGCTATTAGGTTCACTCCAAGCTTCAACACTTTTAGTTACTTGACCTTGGCCATATTGTTTCTCTTCCTAGAGAATAATGGTTGTCTTATCTGTAGTGAATTTACAAATTTGCACTAAACAAAGAGATATTGTGAGTCATTAAATGGTAGTTATACATACTGCAAGAAAGAAAAATATGCCCAACTCTTCTGGTCCTTCCTATCTCCAGGAGATAGAGAGGGAAACCAAAGATGTTTTGGTGCTAACAAATTGTTCCAGCTCCTGCCTGAAGCTACCCCATTATCTTTTCATCTCTTTGCTTATTCTTTAATGGAAGAATTAGGTCCTATATTTAAAGTAAGGTTCAAGTACAAACTCTTGGTCCCATAAGAATAACTGTTTTTTTTAAGTCAGCATCAACCTTCTTCTGAAAAAAAGTGAGATATGTGGAATAAAGCAAGTTAATCATAGTACTCATGAGAAAATATCATACAAATATGAAACAAGGGTAATTTTACCATCTATGTGACTGGTACTCTTCAAATATAAGGAGTACTTGAGAAGGTACTTTTGGCCTGCTCTCAGAGAGGGATTTTCAGACAGGGCAACATCTCAAGGGACTCTCTCTCTCTCTTTCTCTCTCTAAACACACACACACACACACCTGAGAAAGAGTAGGTAGATTATACATATTAAAAGTAGAGGCTGAAACAATGGAATCTAAATAATCCAAAATAATGATAGGCATTAGACTCAAACTTATTTTGTTTAAACTAAGAATATAGTAAGAGGTACAATTTTCTGGCATTATATAAAAGAATTTACAAAAATGTTTAGTGGTAATAGACACAGGCTTCCAGAATACATTAAATAATGTACCTAAGTGAACATATCTGGGAAATACATAAATGATAGGCTAGCTGCTGAATAATGAAAAGTGATCTAGTAAAGTAAATGATGTTATGTGGCCTTCCCTGTAACCTTCAAGAGCACTGAGAATTTAACCCTTTACTAAGATGAGTTGTGGAAGCACAGAGGAATGGATTCTTTCATATATATGTTGGGAGGCTTCATAGATAACTAGGTATAAAAATGAGAGTCATTGGAACTGGGTCTCCTGAGCTGAGGCTGAACACATTCCTTTTGTGACTGTGTGTGTGGAATGCCAAAGACAAACACATTAAAGGATAAGCCTGGGAGTTGAAGTCCACCTTGATGCTTTAGATAAGAATGACCTGGAGTAGTACATTCTCATCCTTTCTAAAAAAAAAATCTATACAAGTTTGAAATCACTTGAAATCCATTTTGTCTCAGTCTTTTGGATTCTAATTCTGAAGTCATCATGACTCCTCCAAATTAAGTCAAGTATCTTGAGAATTAAAAAAAAAAAAAGGTAGATATATGCTCTCATGCCTGGCCAAAGTGTTTCTACTTTGTTGCTGCTATTTTAAGTAATTTTTTGTATTGTTTTCAGCCACCCCTACTTCATTCTTCTAAGGCATTTTGAAGTAGTTCTTTATTCCCTGCATATGGAAACAGCCATCAAGTCATTCTACACTGTATTCCCCAGAAGACCTCTATTCCCCTAGTTATCTAAAAGCAATCTGAAATGAGCATTTGTGAGCCTAAAACTTTGTTTTATTAAATAGTTGCATAATTGTTTTTTCCTTTCAGTACTTATTTTTTATCCACTTTTATAGAAGGATTATTTAACAAACCTCTTTTAGCACAATGAGCCTAAAGGAATTCATAGTTATGAAGGCTTAATTCAAGGACCTCAACATTTCATTGAAACAGCAAGACCAACATACTAAAATTATCAATGTTTTGGTTCAGTTTTCCTAATTAACTTTAAACAAAGCCTAGTTGGATATGCCCTGCAGGATAATAAATAAAATAAATGAGATATAGCAAGCTTGCAATGTGTATTACTTTGAATTATAGAAACAGCACTTTTACTTGTTTTACGTAAAAAGAAAGTATGGTTAACAATGTACAATACAATGTGGTAAAAATAAAATTGAAACTGGTCTAGTCAAAATATACTTACCACCTTAGTTACATGTCTGTTTTGTTGAAAAATAGTGAACTCAAATATTCCAAAAGCAAATTTGAATTTCTACATGCAGTGAGTTTTATTAATAGTAATAATTTTATAAGCTAACATTTCCTGTGTTTTTTCTGTGTTTCAGGGTATCAATTTTGTACATGTTACATGGTTAAAAAAATTTTTTTATGCTGAAGATCCAATGCGGGTCAGATACACTAAACAAGTGCTCTACCTCTTAGTTACATCCCTAGTCCTCTGTGATTTTTTTCATTCAATTTTTGCAAAACATAAACATAATTGCAAACACAATTGTCTTTTTGTTCCTGTTATTCTATAGATAGGCAGCTTTCATACAAATATTAGTTCTTGGTTACCAATTCAATCTAACTGCTGGTATTTCTTATAAAATATTGACATTTCTTATGATTTCTCAAACTTTCCCATTCTAACCTGTGTATGGCTATAAGGCAGACTTGGTTGTTATTAACTGTCTTTGTTCTGGGATCCCCTTCATGACCTGGCAGGAAGTCTAGTCCTGTTGCCATCCAGTGTCTTTCCTAATATCCCATGGCTAGCCTTCTAGCTATGGGATAGCACACAAGAAAGCTTGTGTGCTATCTGAAAACAGAAGACTTTTCTACACCAAATTAATCTAAATAATGCCCTTACACCTCCTTCATTTTGTTAGCACACTTGTGCTCCTATAATGACTTTTTTTTTTATTGCAATAATCCCCATTTTCTCAAATTCTACACTTTCTGTGATGTCTTTACAATCACCTGGAGTAACTTCCGCTAAGCATTTTTACATGTGTTTATGAGAATGTAGCGAGCTTGCAAAGTGTAGCAACAATTCATATCTTCTATACCTAATTTTGTCCTGAAGGGCTATGTAAATATATTGTACTTGGTTAAATATCTTATTATTTAGCTCTGCTGATCAAATCAGGAACCAAACCTTAACCATCTGACATTACCTTAACTGAGCTAATCCAGATGTAATTTCTTGATAAATTCTTGTTCAAATATGAAAGAAAATGTTCAATTTAACAACAGTTGTTTGTAATTCCTCCCGACTCTTCAACTCTGTAGATAGTTTCTCAAATACTTTTGAAGAACTATGTTCCATTGGCTTCATTAGCAGTTAGATACAATAGGTCATGTAGTAGCCATCAGACTGGTAGCTTAGTATTTAGAACAATTGGTTGCAATCTATGCTGAAAATTTACGCTTCCAATGGTGGTTTATACATGGAAAAATGACAGAAAAGACACAAGGAAAGTAGGATATTTTATTTTCTCCATAAATTTGATAATTTTGGTCTACAAAATGATGTCTAGATCTATTTTAATTACTCAATAAATGGTCAATTTATACAAGTCTGCCTCATAATAACATCTACTCTGTTCATAGAAAACTCAATTTCTTAAGAATAAAAGCTCCCCAGAAATTGTGCCCACATGATTGGTGATTGGAGAAGGATCAAAAGATGATAATTCTTCTTAAATGAAGAAAGTAAATGGTGTTAAAACTTAGTAACAGTTTTATAATGATAAATATTCCAATATTTATTCTCTGGTTTCTTTTGACTATTGTAAAAAGCAGAAAAATTAGGCACATCATTGGCAAAATTGCCCAACACTCACTTTTATTTTTTATTTTTAACACTTATTTAGTGTTCTTTTCTAAGGAGGGTAGAAGAACCAATTATAAAAGATTTGTACACCTAAAAGACACTCAGATCAATCATTAGACTTTCATAAATTAATACTTTCTGGATGAAGCCATTCATATTTGTTCAAGAAAGTTAAAATTTAGTAAAAGAATGACTTTATAGCATTGCAACAAGATCACTTTCTGTCTCACTTGAAGAACATTTGAAATGTTCAGATATATTTTCTCCTTTATCTTCTAATGTTCTGGACTCTGAAAAAAATTAGATGTCTCTTTTAGTGTAATAGATTACTTCTTTTCTGTATTTCTCAGTTATAAACTAAAGATACTGTTTTCTTCCTTCCTGGTGGAAGATTTGATTGTCTGGGTTAGACATAGGGTGACAGTCAACCTTCATATTTTGGTAATGTGATTCTCTGAAAAGTAACAAATTTTATGCTAATTTGTGAATATAAAATTTTTATAGACAACAAAATGCAACTGTGCATCTCTCATAGGAAAATAACAATGTAGACTAGAAAGATTTACACAGACTATAAATTAAACTCAGTGATTAAAGACTACCTGCCTCCAACCAGTGATACTGGGATCCATCAGCCAAAATGGGGTCTCCAGTGATCTTATCAGAAATGATATTTTTGTCTGATTTCAAAGGATAGCATAAACATTGGGTAGGCGGTGTGATTATATGACTATTTCCCCCATTCATGAATAGAAGATGGAAATAATAAATGACACCAGGGTTTGCAGTTTTGAGGGCTTTTATGTTAGGGACAATCAAATGGAAGTTCCTAGAGCTTTGCCTTTCCTTTTTAAAATTGCAGATCCAATGAATAACGTAGGAGTGGTGATTCCCTTTAGGTTTAGTTGATTTGCTTTTGAGGTTCCGGAGAAGGCAGACTTAATTTAAAGAATTGTTGACAACCGACTTAAACTTATTTAGAATGACTTCAATTGAAGCTAATGTTCTAGATGGTATGTATTTACTGGAATATAACCACAAAGATATTAAAAACTGAATCTCTGGTAATTTCATGATGTATAGCCTTGCTGAATGAGAGTGAGTCTAAACTCACTCTCAATACTATTGACATTTTGAGATGAGTTTTGTATGTGTGCATGTTGGAGAGAGCTGCCCCGTGCATTTTATTAGCATCCCTAGCCTCTAACCCTAACCCTAACCCAAATGATAGCAATAAAAAACACCTTCAAACATTTCCAGATGTCCCTTTAAGAGCAATATTACCTTTACTGAAAATCAATGCTCCATGCCAGTTTGCAAAAATCACCAAAGCAGTATATTTGACCTTGTAGAAACTATGTGAGATGGGTAATTTTGTATATGAACTCAACTAGACCCTGGGTACCTAAATGCCTAGATATGTGGTCATACATTGTTCAGGGTGTTTCTGTGAGAGTGTTTTGAAAGATATTAACTTTTGAGATGGCAGACAAAGTAAAGCAGATTGACCTCCCAGACATGAGTGGCATTCATGCCGTCAATTTAATAAAACAAAAAGATTAATCTTTCTGTGAATAAGAGAACTCCTCTTTCCTGACTACTTTAAGTTGGGCTACCTGTCTTTTCCCATGTTTGAACTCAAACTGAAATATGACTTCTTGGATTTTGAGTCTGAGAGATTTTGAAATGGAGCTTATAACATTGACCTATCTAGTGGTTAGGTCATCAAAATTGTACTCTTAATACTCTTGGGGTTCCCTATTTCTCTCTCTCTCTCTCTCTCTCTCTCTCTCTCTTTCTTTCTCTGTTTCTCTCTCTCTCTCTCTCTTTCTTTCTTTCTTTGTTTCTTTGTTTCTTGTCTTTTTCTCCCGTTTGCTGTTTCTCTGGAAAATTCTGAGAAATATTTGATATATCATGTTGTATTCTCTATGCCTTGCTTTAGAGATATATAAGTAATTCTGACAATATTATAGTTTATGTATTACAATAATGGCAAGAAGATGATCATAATTAATTAATGAGAAGAAAGGCAGTACTAATCTGAGACAACTTTTTTCTAACAAGTGGCACATAAAACACACAAATACATAGCCTGCTATCTCAGCAAAACTTCTAGATATCCAAAGTAAAGAAAAATTTGAATATATGCTACAAAGTTAAATATAAATGGCTGTACTGATCTCTAAAAAAGAGGCATGATTCTTATGGGTGTTAAGATTCAGAATACTTCCTGACACACATTTTAATGTGGTATACCGAACTCTTTACTGATTGTGCTATCTTTGAAGACTCTGAGGATGATTTAAACTGCATTCAGAAGCAATCTGCTACTTGGTCCTAATGATCAGATAGATTCAATGATACTGAAATCATCTTTACAAATGGAATCATTATATAGAATTTATACTTTAACTCTGTAAATCGAATTTCACAGAAAAGATCCATAAGATTTTTGGAGGAAAGCCAGGTCAACTTCTATAAATAACTACTTCCCATTTTGGAAGGAATCTTTGACTTGCTACCTGAACTTGCACTAGACTCCAAAGTCAGACTCCAAATATCAGGTGATTATATGACCTGAACTGCATTATCTAATACTGCAAGACATAACTTCAGCCACAATCCATTATGAAGTAGAAATTGTGTAGAAGATACTAAGGTCAGGTAGATCCTGAAGGTTCAAAGTCTTTACACAGTTCATTTGTATGCTTATAGTACCTGTTCCTACAGTATTACTTCTTCCTCCTTTATCTATAGCATGGTCTTAGAAGTTCTTAATGACTGTTGCCACAATCATAAATAGAAATTTTGGTATCATTTTCTTTTGATTCTTAACAATATGCTGATACTAATCATTCTTATAATGCTGTAGCATAGACTAGTCCCAAATAGGGAAAATCCCCAAGGAAGAGAGGTGAAGTTTTCTCTGTAAGGAGAACAAGGAACAACTCAACTGATATTGCATTGCATTGATTTTTCTATGAAATTCCTGTGTCTTTTCTGTGTCTGTTAGCAATTGCTACAAAACCAATGAATAATATATGGTTTTAGGAGCTGGGGTTGTGGCTCAGTGGTAATGTGCTCGCCTAGCACATGTGAGGCACTGGGTTTGATCCTTAGCAATATATCCTTAGCAATATGTATGATTTTAAAGCCTCACAGATTTTTTTTTTTTTTTTTTTTTTTTTGGTACTGGGGATTGAACTCAGGAGCACTTGACCATTGAGCCACATCCCCAGCCCTATTTTGTGTTTTATTTAAAGACAGGGTCTCCTTGACTTGTTCAGCACCTCACTTTTGCTGAAGTTGGCTTCTTTGAACTCACAATCCTCCTGCCTCAGCCTCCTGAGCTGCTGGGATTACAGGCATATGCCACCACACCCAGCCTGGAGCCTCACGGATCTTAAGTAGTTACTATTTAATTTTTATTCATTTCATTATTCATGTGATCTAGACTGGGCTTGAGCTTATTTTAGCTGATACCCTCATCTGTCTGGAGGCTGCTACAGCTTCACCTCCTGAAAGCAGTGAGTAGATAGAGATTAAGAGTGCTAGAAATTGAATTATGATGTTCATGTTCATCACTAGTCTTCAATCATATGAAATATGAAAGTATATCGTTGGCCAGGGCAAATCACATGACTGAGTACAGAACAGTTTTGGAGAAGATCACCAAACTCCTGATGAAATGGTACTGTAGTAATACATGGTGAAGGGAATGAATGTGGAGAGGGGATAGGAGGAAGCTCTCATATTTACTTATTCTGTTCTAAGAGATGATCAAAATTATGGATCTAAACTGGTTGTTAAATTGTTACTAATGTTTTGGTTTGACAATCAGAAGTGTAGGAAGAAGGACACTGAAGTGTTCATTTCAGGAATATGTGAAGTGGTTTGTGAATGAATATTTTAGAACGGTTTGGAATGAGCAGCTATTTGAGTTGCATATGCCTTCATACCAAAGGATACCTGCTTTAGGGGAGGCTCTGAGTAATCAAATAGATAAAATAACATATTTTGCAGGTATTAATTTGTCTCATATGCTATCTCTCTAGTGCTTACTCGATGTGACTTTTTCTTTCATTGGTGCTTATTCTGCCAGGAACTGACTGATCCTGGACCTTCAGTTTGATTCCATTCCCTGGAGAAACAGCAGGCTACATGGTTGGTAAGTTATAGATATTAATATGTTCCTTCACAGAGCAGGAAATAATTTTTCCTTACTGAAATTTACATTTATTGGGGACGTAATTCTCATTCTGTCCTTGCATCATTATCAATAGATTTAATGGATTCTTTATTCAACATCATTAATTGAAGAAGTAGATTATTCACAGTCAAAAAATCTAGTGATTATACACTCCTGGAATTCAAAAGTATTACCATACTACCCAAAGGATAAGAAGCTAGTTGTAAAGAACAGTATAGTTGTCTATTGAATACTCAGTAATGTTTTCAGTTTGGAGAGACTGTACTTAAAGAGAGTTATTATTTATCACAGGTATGAATTTTTGTTTTAGCTAGAGATGATTTTTCTTCTTTTATGAAAGGAAATATAACAGTAGGGGCAATGGAATATACAATGTGTTATAACACTTAATAATTATGACTATGATTATTAGAAATATTCTAAAAAAAGTAAGCTGTTTATTCAGAGAAAATCTGAAATATTATACAGGAAAGAAAAGTACTCCTAGTAAATTGCTTTGCTCTGAATTGAGTAATTTTTTAAAGTTGTAAAATGCAAACATTGATTATTCTTTCATAAAAGACAGGAGGATGAAGGAGGACTGTGAAAAATAAATTAATCTGAATTTTGTATCTGAAGTGAACATAACATTTCAAAAACTGGTAAATCATGAAATAATGATATAAGCATATTACTAGCAAGAATTGTCAAAATGCAGTCTGTAAAAATTAAAAAAAAATAAAAAAATAAAAAAAAATACCTTCAGAAAACAATGTTTAATGACACCCTCTTGGAAGCAAGATTTCTGTATACAAAACATTAGAAAAAAGTCAACTTTTTAATTATAATCATTACTTGATTTAATTCTAAAGCTAAGACAGGCATGATGGCAAACCCTGTAATCTCTGCTACTTGGGAAGTTGAAGGAGGAAGATCACAAATTCAAGAGCAACATGGACAAATTAACCAGACATTGTCTGAAAATAAATGAATAAATAAATAAATAAGAAGACTGGGGGTAGCTCAGTGGTAGAGTGCTTTTTTAGCATATGTGAGATCCTGGGTTCTATCCCCAATATCAGAAGAACAACAAACAATCAACATGTGTGCTATTCCTCTGATAAGAAAATAAGAATTTTAATAAATATTTGTAAGCTACCATTATCACTAGGAATGGATCTCCTCCTCCTTTTAGATCTTCTACTTGTTAAATGCTACCAGTTGAGTTGCTTATGGACCCCTTGTCTACCACAACTGCAAATGCACACCAGGGCTATTGGGTTGCCCAGTTCAGCAGAGGCCCTTCAAGGTCCAGAACTGGGTTGGGGATTCTCATATTCATTCTTGGTCACTGTGGCCTTAAAGAAGCTACATCTAAAATCATTAAGAAAAGAGCAATGGATGTACCTAGGCTTCAAATGAAATACACAATGATATCTGGGGATTCAAAAACTATGTCATATTCTTTACTGATATTATCTTTCCTCCTGACCATTAGGTCAACCATTTTTAAAATTTTTATTTATTTACTTATAAGAAAAAATTCACACATGGGTATCAGTGGCAGTGAAGCAATCTGAAGGTTAGGACAGAGGGGTACACTAAGTTCAAATAGCCTGAAGTCCTGACTAATGTAATGGATTTCTTGTTACTATCTCTAGAACTTTATCACTACTGTGAATGAATTCATCATTTTGTAGTAGATGTCTTTCATTGCTTCTCACCAGTATCCTGGTGTTACAACATGCTTCTTGTTATTCATCCACGCTGATTCCAGAATAGTCATTTTTTAAATGTTGATATTAATTATTGAGTATTTACCATATATTAACATTTGGCTAAATAAATGTATATGTATTATCATTTATGTATCATATAAATGATATACATACATAAATCTATAAATGATATAAATACGTAAATCTACTATCACACAGGGAGGCAGTCTATTTAAAACCAGGCAATTAATTCTAAGCATATTCTTCTAATGTTCCCCATTTAACTAAAATCTCCTGAGATTTAAGTCTGTAAAAAAGCTAAAGTTAGTAGGATTGTTTTGTTCAATTTCAGCTTGTTGTGTTTTATCTGTTTTTAATTAAATAATTAATTTTTATTCATTGTTTTTAGAAATATATGACAGTAGGGTGTATTTTGACATATTATACATACATGGAGTGCAACCCATTACAAGTTTGATCCCATTTGTGTGGTTGAACATGATGTGGAGTTATACTGGTTGTGTATTCATATATGAACATAAGAAAGTTATGTCTGATTCATCCTGTTTTTCCTATTTCTATCCCCCTTCCCTTACATTCATTCCCCTTTGTCTAATCCAATGAACTTCTATACTTCCCCTCCCTATTCTCCTTTGTATGGATTAGCATACACATATCAGACCTTTGGTTTTGGGGACTGGCTTCTTTCACTTAGAATGATATTCTCCATTTCCATTCATTTACTGGCAAATGCCATTTCATTCTTCTTTATAGCTCAGTAATGTTCCATTGCGAATATATACCCATTTTCTTCATCTTTTCACCTGTTGAATGGCATCTAGGTTGGTTCCAAAACTTCACTATTGTGCAAATGATACTATGTATAATCCTTGTTTAAAATCTTGACACTTTTCCAATTTTTTTAGTTTGTGATAAAAAATATATGACAAATGCTTATCCTTCTAACTTATCTCCATCCAATATTTCAGGTTGACTGTTTCCTTCCTTCCCTCTCTCTCTCTCTCTCTCTCTTTCTTTCTTTCCTTCTTTCTTGTTGTTAGCATTTATGCCAAAGCATTTTGTTCAGTGGTCCATCCATTTCTATGCTTCATGTATAATGTTTATAACGGTTTGATGTGAGGTATTCCCCCAAAAGTTCATGTGTGAGACAATTCAAGGAATCTTAGAAGTGAAATGATTGAGTTATGAGAGTCTTAACCTAATCAGTGCATTAATACCCTGGACAGTATTAAATGGGCCATAACTATAGGCAGACAGCTAGGGTGTGTCTGGAGGAGGTGGACATGATTTGGGGGTTTATATTTAGTCTATGGTAAACTGAGCTCTCTCTTCCTCTTCATCATCATGCCCTGTGCTGCTTTCCTCCACACCCTTCTGCCATGATGTTCCGCCTCATCTTAGGATCATAGTAATGAAGTCAGCTGTCTATGGACCAAGACCACTGAAAGAGTGAGTGCTAAATAATCTTTTCCTTTTCTAAAATTGCTGTCAAGTCTTTTGGTCACCATGGTAAAAAGGCTGACTAAAACTATATAGTTATTTATTTATTTATTGTTTTTAAAACTCAATTAGTTCCTAGTGGCTGTTCTCTCAGTATTTCATATTCGAAAGTAATTTAGATGCTTTTGATAAAAACTTTGAAGACAAAACAACTTTGGAGACCATTGACTCTTTTCACCACTTCTATTTATAACATAACATGTGCAATCTTGACTCTGCCCACACCAGACTCTTCCTTCATGCTGCATCACATGTTGGGATCCTCTTTTATATAGAGTTCTGCAACTAAATGTCTTCATGTTTACTATGCTCATAATTTTTCAGTTTGAACATTGTGTGGCCATAGAGATAATTTTTAAAATTTCCTACTCCATGTCTCTTCCTCTGGCTTTATCACACACCTTGCTCTTTATCTTCCACACATGCCACATTGCTTCTGCCTTTACCTGTCCCGTTCACCCACCTACACTGATTTCTTTCCTTTATATTTCATGTGGTTAACAACAGTTCACCTTTTTTGCATTTCTCTCCTTTCTGACCACCTGGGATTTATTTGGATGCTTTTGGAATGAGTTGCCATGTCACTTATGAAGTCTTCCATTGTAGAAATATATTGTTTTCTAATATTTGCTCTGATTTTGTCATTGGAATATGAACTCCTAGGGACTGGGGTTATTACTCATTAGTAGGACATTTTCTTAGTATGTATGAGGTTCTAGATTTGATCCCTAGCATCCCCCCAAATAAAGAAGAATATAAACTCCTAGAGAATAAGATGCTAAATGAATGTTTGTTTTTGGATGAATAAATGCATTTCTTTTTTCATTTTTACATCAATAAAAAAATCCCCATTCAGTCCTCCTTTTACTTATTCCTGAAATCTGAGGAAGATTTCTAGGGGCATAAGGTTGAAAAGAGCCCTAGGTAATTTTCCAAACTTGAGACTAATTTTAAAGAAAATCATCCTCTGTGGGAGCCCTACATAGATATATAAGGTCTTCTCCAGAATATTAAGATCCAAAGATGCAGCTGATATATGGTTCTATTTCATAAAGAATTATATATTTGGTGTTCTGTTTCAGTTATCTCTTACCTTTTTATTCTTAGAATCCATTATCTCTGTGAATATAAGGTCTTGATTCTGTTCTCCATGTATAAAATATAATAATTTTAAAATTCCCAGAATGATTCTATGAGGAAGGTTGTGTAATTATAATTAATTCCAGATGAGAAAACAGAGTGGTACTTGAAAGTCACCTTGTAACACTTGGTAGAGCCAGGTTTTTAACACATTCACTTAATTCCAGAGCAATTTGCTTATTTATTAAGTTGTATGTTCTTCTACATGGTCATTTGCAAACCAATGGACTACACTAAGCCATCTAGCTTTTAAATTTGCCAGAAAGATTGTATAACTTAAATATTTTCTACTACCAATGCTAAAATAAAATTTTAAAAATGTTACAATGAGTTTTAGCAACAGAGAGAGGATAGAGGAATAGAAAAGGAATGATATTTAGGATCAGACCACTGTTTGAATAATCCAGTTGATAACCAAATGCCAATTGCACCTAGGTGTGCCCTCTCCTTCCCAGGCTGTTGGCCCAGTCCCTATCTGTAGGTTTGGGTCATGAATAAATCAAGACTTAGGGCAGGATGTTCTGCCTTGGCATTTATTACAAAATCCATTTACAAACTGGATCAACAGACCATTTTCAGGATAAGGAAGTGACTGGATGAATGAGCAGCATTTTCATTTCTGTTCTATTTTAAAGTTTCTATTAATGTATACAGCTTTGCCTCCTATACCTCTTCCTGGTTCACCCTACACATGAAATACCACATTGCCTATAAGACCGAATCAGACTATTGCTGAATATGCACAGTAAAGTTAAACAGGAAAGGGTATATCCCAGTTTTAGATAGTGTTTAGTTTAAATGGATTTGCCAGGAATTTTTTTTTACATTAGAAAAATTCATTCCTTTTTGTTACTAAATATTACATTTTATTATTTTGTGAAAAAAAAATAGTAATACATGATGAAGGAGCTTTATCATTCTTACCTATTTTAAAATAAAGTTACTGTGCTGTTATTCCAAATTGTAACGAAACTATGCACCCAGAAACCTTTGTTATTTTTAAAAACCTCTACGTGACTTCCTTATTTTGAATGTATTCACCTCACCTCTTTGTATTACCTTATTTCACACTACTTTGTCCCATAAATTTTGTGTCATTTGACAAAATACAGATGGTTTGACTTCAAAAGTTTTGATATACAGGAATTTCATAGCAGAAATAAAATATATATATTTTTTGTACTTCGGATTGTAATGAGGTAAGAGACTGCTTATTTCATCTGCTAGGCTGATTATAACACAGTCTTTCTTGAAGCTGAAACTCATTCTTAGGATCTGGACAATCTGATTTACTTTTAATGTTTGCCATTTTTTTAAATACTAGGGTGAAAAGCAAAAGGCTACAAACAAGATGATTGTGAAGAATTAGCATTCATAGGATACCAAGCATCTAATTTCCAAATCCCAACCATCTTTCCTTTTGAGATTAAAAAATAAACTAAGTTCAGCACTTTATTTGAAAATAGCACTTGTCTATACTCCGTTGGCATCATTCAATTCCAGATGGATCATCAAGTTTGTATCACTATTTAGCTCATATTGTACATACAAGAAATCTATAGTTTCTCCTAATGGTGTTTGTCACTAAAAATTTGATTCACTCTAATATCTTAGAAGACATTTTCTATATAATGTGATAATAATTTTTTCATATTTATTATATGGTTCTTTAGTACAGGTTAACCATTGGCAGAATTCGGGATGGGTCAGTTTGGATTCTAAGTTAACATTAATATTGTTTGAGTATAGGACTTTCTAGAAATTTAAAGGTCATGTATCATAATTTCATGCTCTGTATTTTCTAACTTTTTGAAATATGCCGTTTAGTGAAGACATAAGACTGTTGTGAAAAATTCTTCTTGAGATTGATGGAAACATTCTGGTACTATATGATCCTTAGTTTAAATTATTTATAAAGCCACTAAGAATTTATTTAGAGCAGAGGTAATTGATTTTATAGGGTAGCCTGTTAAAAATCAAGTGTTATCATTTGTAAACCTTGGGCAACATTTCACATTAGTAGAGTACCATGCCTTTAGGGGAATGGCATTACCTCTAACAGCACATTACAGTATAATTGAAGTGCATGTAGGCTACTTTCTGCCAGGGAAATAGATCCTGTGTATGAAGTTCTGATTATTAATTTTAGTAATGTCACTTTTGTATACCCCAATTATAAATGACCTTTCATTTAGGGATTAATTATCTTATACTTTGGCATTTTTGTGTTTGTTTCTGTTTTCCTCTGCTACTACTAAATGTTGATGGCTGCCTGCTTTGGTTCAATATTCTTGTAAGAATGTGACAGAGAACAGCTTAGTACAAAGTTAAATGACATATTAGTATCCTGATGAGAATAAGCAGTATATTGGCTAAGGACTGGGGAACAACAGGATTCTTTGAGATTTCTGCCATTAAGAATATATGAATCATAGTGAAACAGGGACATCTGGTGTAGGATAAGGATGCAAAACGTAGAGCAGAAACAAGAAAGACTAGGTGCCTTGAAATTACATTCAAATTTACTTAAGTTTGGGCTTGTCACTGCACAAAAATTCTACTCTTCCCCCAAAATGATATAGGGTTTAATATTCTTGTAAGAATTTATATTTAAGAATAAAGTATATAAACTACATCAAAAACATGATTGAAAAAAGTCGATACTCAATATTGAACATTTGTGGAAGACATGATAGTTTTATAGGATATTCACTGAATGACACCTTTAACTTCTCTGTAGGTTTGGAAGTTATCATAGCAAAATATATGGGAATAATCCAAAACATAAAAACACAGCATGAAAATGAACTGCAGTTAGAAATAGAAATAATTACTCAAGAATACTAAGTATAACTCATGTTCATAGGAAATGCTTTTCTCTTTTTGAAAAAAAAAGCTGTTTACTACTTGGTCTTTTCAATATAATGTTTTCCTCTTAGTGTTTGCTGTATCTTCTGATATCACTTAGTAAGCCAAGTTTATGCTATTAATTATGTAATCTTCTGCCATTAGCATTTCATGCATTGATGTGATCGAATATAAAAAATAGAATGAAAGAAAAAAATACTTAAAAAGTTGTATTATTTGCTTTTAAATGAAAAATAAGCTTAAATTTGAGACTCCTTTAGAATGTTAGAATTTAAAGTAATGCCATAATTGCTTAAGTTGTTCTAAATCACCTCCAAGTAAGTTTCTGGAATTACAAACATCTCGAATTTCAAAACTATTCAAAGAATGGTTTAATAATGATTTTGTAACAATATGTTTTACCTGAAATAGCTTTACTTAACATATACATCTGTGCTGAGAAAAACCTAAAGCATTAAAAGTTAAGTAATTTTGTTGCTGTTATATTTTCCCCTAAATTTCCATGCTTCAGAACAGAGATGAGCAATGGACTCTTGGCTACAGGCAGTTTCTGAGTGATGAAGAAAGTCAGATTCGTACACATCACACCTTAATGTAATTTTACATTTCATAGTCACTAAAATTTAGAACATACCTCAGAAAGCTAATGTTCAATTTCCAGACTAAACACCATCTTCATTACAGTGTCTTTTCTAATCCTTCTAATCTTTGTGAGAATAGATTCAAATTAATAAAGTTTGCTAATCATAAGTTCTGAATTTTCATCTTTTTCTGTGAAGGGACTCTGTATATGACCACCTGTACTGTTTTGTCTTGAGAAGACTTTGAAAATACCACTTCTGAGCCTGGTTTTCAAACAGGAAAATGGGCATATGAGTACAATAAATACACATCATATCTTGAAAATATTTAGAAATGAATGAAATTCTTATGCTTCTATTATCACATGAGGTAATTTACATATACGTATATACACACACATATATACATACACATGATATATTACAGAGTTCCTCCCATTTATCTAATGTTTGTTAAGCAATAGCATATAAAGTTAGAAAACTCTGAGTACCTGCTTTAGAACTTTATATGTGTATGATCATTGAAAGTTATTAAACTTCTTTAATTCTTCCATTCTTATTTACAAAATATATTATTTACTGTGTCAAATTATTGCGGAGATTAAATAACATGGAATTTAAATACAAAGACCTGATAGTGTAGTGTTTTAGAACATTGACTCTGAACCAGATTGCTGGGTTTAAATATTTGCTTCCCCACTTTTCAGATGAGTGACCCACACAAGTTACTCAATCTCTTTTCCCCTCAATTCATGAAACAAGGATTATAATGTGGCACCTACCTCATAGAGTTGTTATATTACTGAATTAATATGTATATGAACCTCCCAGGTCAGTGATTGGGAAGCAAACACTATATAATTTTGTTTGCTATTATAAATAACACATGTATACATTACATAGTCAAATTAAATATACACTTATAATCTGAATATTGGTATTTCCCCCAAATTTATATATTAGAACATAATATCCTTGGTTGATAGTATTAAAAGGTATAGAATTTTGGAAGTAAGTCACAAGGGCACTTCACTAAGGAAGGGGATCAGTGTTCTTCCAAAACAGCTTGAAGCTGGGCAGTGGTGCACTTCTCTAATCCCAGTGACTCTGGAGGTTGAGAAAGGAGGATCACAAGTTCAAGGATGGCTTCAGAAACTTAGTGAACCCTGTACCTCAAAATTAAAAAAAATAAATAAAAGGGACTGGCGATGTATCTCAGTGGTAAAATACACCTGGTTAAATCTCCAGTACCCCCCAAATAAATAAATAAATAAATAAATAAATAAGGTTGAAAAACTCTGCCTTGCCCTTCCAGCATGTGAGGCCCCAAGGTGTCATAATAGCAGGCCCTCATCAGAACACAAACTTGGACTTTCCTACCTCCACAGCTGTGAGTCATTAATTTCTGTTTTTTTTTTTTTTTTTTCTATATTGTCTAGTTTAAAATATTTTGTCGTAACAGCCTAAAAAGATTAAGATAATACATTACTGTTCAACGTTGGGAACATATAAGCAGTCTGCATATTACTATGTTTTCTTGAAATTTTATTTCACAAACTGGAATATCTACCTCTTCTTAGTAATGATTTATGAGAGAGAACTTTGAGGTAAAAAGTCAAATTAACCCTCAAAATCATATTTATAATATCACTATGTTGTCAAGAAAAATGATCCTTAGATGGCCTGAGAGTAACTGCAATTGTCTGTTTGAATTATATCTTTAGCAACATGGGGGGTTATTTTACCTTCTATTCTCTGTGAATTTCCAAATTATATTGCATTTAAAGAGGATCTCTTTTCTAAAAACAGGTGAATTATCCAAATGGCAAGAAAATATGACAAAATCTGCTCTTTTGTTTAAACTTATTTATCGCTGAAATCTAAGATATTCACATGAAGATTTCATTGCAGAGATTTAAAGTACATTTAGTCAGCTCAATGAGAAATTCTCCTCAAATTCAGGTGCACAAAACTTAAAGCTAAATGCAGTTCAATGCTGCTGTTTATGTATTTTAACTGTAATATGCATAGAAATTTGTTTTTCATTTTTAGCTCATTAAGGAAGAATTTATATTGACTAATTCACAACATTATCTTAAATTGCATAGGAATATCCTCATTAAGTTCTTGAGAGGTAAGAGACAGTAGAATTTTTACTCAATATAAAAACAATTCATATGGAAAATATATGAATAATTTAAAAATAATAATAAAGTATATAAAATTTATCTACTTTGCTACCATTGAGAAATGTTCTTGTGTTCAGGTAATAAGTCAGCCGGCCATAACTTTATGCTAAATTCTACCAAAATGTGTAACCTTGATAAAATTCTTCAAGTACAACTCTAGGAATCTCATAGAATAACAGTAAAATATTTACTCAACAAAGTGGTTTAAGATATACATTTATATTCAGTAACTGATGTTCATAGAAATAAATTGAGATTTTACCATAAAAACATGTGGGGAGAGAGAGAGAGAGAGAGAGAGAGAGAGAGAGAGAGAGAGAGAGAGAGAGCGAGCAAGCTCACACATGGATTTGCCCTTAAATTTTCAGAAAACAAACAACATATGAACAAAAAACCCTGAAAGAGAAATGAAATCACAGGTTGTGAGAAGAAATAGACAAACAAAAAAAGCTTAGTGAGGTAGTGAAATAACAGGTCAATAATGAATGTGCAAGAGAAAAAATAAAATTGTGTTTTCTGGCTGATGCCAGGATACGAAGCTGAAACTGCAAAATTAAGAAAGCTGACATAATAACAGGGGTCAGTGTGGACTACACAACCAAAAGGTCAAAGACAAGTAAAACAATGAATTTGACCAGCGGTCATTGAGATCCTGTTGACATAATGTGGCTAAGTATGGAAAGAGGTTCTTCCTTTGCTTATAGCAAAGCTTATCCATGCCGCCTGGAATGATTTGCTCACTTTGATGGATCTCAGGTGCGTTATTCATCAACTGGAGGTAAAATGAGAATTTTCTCCTATGTTTAGTTTATTTCCCCAAATCTCTAATTCTGTACATGTGCAATATTTTACAATTGATGGAAACTTGTCTTATTTAAAATAATTAAAATAATTATTTAACATAATCAAAATATTTAAAATAGTTAAATGTCAAAGGAAGGAAGAAATAAAAATAGATGGCTCATTACAGAATTTTGGGGGGACATAGATGAGAGATAAACTTATTTAGTTGTAAATATTTTCAGTATGTAAATAACAGAGGTATTTACTCTGGGTTTTAACCAGAATATATTGTGATAATCATTTATAATTATGAATAAGACTGTATGTCGCATATATGTTGTATGTACCACTGTATGTACTACTATATGTACATGTTGTATGTACTACTATATGAACTATATGTATAGTTGTATGTACAACTATATGTACTATATGTTGTACTATAAGTATATGTTGGCTTACTAAAAATGATAAATGCAAACTTAAAGATAACATTAAATTGAGATCATGTTATGGTTTAGATATGGTGTCCCCACAGAGCTTATGTGTGAGACAGTCCAAGAAGATTTAGAGGTAATGATTTGGTTGTGAGAGCCTTAACCCAATCAGTGAATGAATCCCCTGATAGGGATTAATTGGATGGTAACTGTGAGCAGGTAGAGTGTGGCTAGGGAAGGTGGGTCCCTGGGCGCCTGCCTTTGGGGTATATATTTTCTCCTTGCTGAGTGGAGCTCTCTTAGCTTCCTAGTTCCATATTCTCAGCCTCTTTCCTCTGCCACACTCTTCCACTTGTGATGGTCTGCCTCACCTTGACCCCCAAAGAATGGAGTCAGCTGTGTATGGACTAAGACCTCTGAAACTGTGAGCCCCGAAATAAAATTTTCCTCCTCTAAATGTTCTTGTCAGGTCTTTTGCTCCCAGCAGTGAGAAAACTGAATAAAACAAATCAGTACATGTATTTGTCAGGTAATGCCCTCTCTCTTTTTGTCCTATTTTATTTATATAATTGTTGATTATTTCTGTAAGTATATTGACATGCTATATCCTTTAGGGGAATTTCTAAAGTATATTTCATCTATACATTTATTTAGAATGGCATATAAACCCATGACTATGAGTCCAATGTAGAGCATCGAATCATTATAGGAACTACATAAGAGTAATATGACAGTAAGTCTACAAAGTGGAATTTATGATGCCTACTAAATATAAATAAGCATATTTTATATAGTTAGTTTGATATGAAAGATGTTCTGGGAAAAACAGTGTCAAAATAAGAGCCATATGGAGAGTGGAAATTAATTGATAAGAAGTATGCTGGGGGCTCTTCTATAGGAGTGAACATTTATAGTTCATGCAAAGGTTCTATGCCTGGAAGAGAGAGGTTTAGGAAGTTGGCCAGCATTGGAAAGCTCCATTAAATGTTACTATTAGAAGACCCAATAATATTACAAAAGGTATCATATTTATATTGATGAAAATATTGTAAGGATGAATATTTACCAAATTTTTTTAATAAACTCAATGTAATATCACTCAAAAGACAAGAAACATAGAAGGATGCTTAAAACTAATTTTAAAATTAGTATGTAATAATAAATGACACAAATTGATACAACTATTTTGTACAAGATATCCCATTAAGTGGAGGTGGGGAATGGAGGCCATTTCTACCAGATATTTGAGAAATATCACACAAGTGTAGTAATTAAGCTGTGCAGTGTGGACACTGGGACTTTGAGCCTACTGGGACTTAAGGTAGTAGAAGGTGCTGAATCATCATCAGCATTATGAGTATGTAGTTGATTACAAGGAGGAATTAAGATTTGGATACAATAATCGGATATTTGACATTAGCTGTGTATGTATGCTACCACCCTTGGTTCAACATATATTCACAGGAAAACATATGTAGGAATATCTGTCATAACATTGTGGAATCGCTTGAAGTTTTTTCGAAACCTGTGACAAGGACTTGAGTGAAGTTGATTTATATGGGATGTAATCCAAGAAATCTGAAGAAAAGGAGTGGGAAGAGTGTGACAGAGAAGGAGGTTGAAAAAAGTTAAGTATATTTTCGAACTGGTTACCTCTGAGGAAAACTTATTTAAATTGTATTGCTGCCCACGTGAGGGCACATGGCAACAGCATTTCAGAGCTGCTCCCCAAAGCTTACTCCATGGTCATTTATTCAGTCCTCCAGTGTGCTAAGGGTCATTTTTGAGTGCTGACTCCCCTCCCACATTTTCTAACTAAGTCAGCTTCATCTGCTTTCTCTGAAGTGGAAAACAAGAATAATTATTTTTCTTGAAATATGATGTCTCCTATATGCAAGGAAATTTCAATTACTGGTGATCCTATGAATGTATCATACAGAACAAAAAGTCTATGATAGCAATGTATTGAATATATCTCAGTTTCCCATTAATAACAGAATGCAGAAGCAAAATATATTACAGAGATGCTATATGTATTTCACAAATCAAAAAGGAAAACATATTAAGGAATCTTGGACTAAAATTTTAAATAACAAACATATACACCATCAATATATTTGGATGAGTTAAATAACTAACCTTAAATTACTACCATATATATTTATATATATTCATATCACATTAAATTATATGATTCAATGAAAGTGAGTGTCAATGTCAGGTAGAATAATAAAATTAAGAAAAGAGATTAAAGGGTAAACATTACAATAAAAGTAGGAAAGTGATTATAATAATGCTGAACAGATGAAGCATGAACATTTCAGTTTTATGGATCTAAGATTCTTGTGTTTGGGATTTCTCTAGATGTAGATTAGATAGAAAGATTAGATAGTTCAGATTCCTAGCTCAATAGATGATAGACAGATATAAGTGGATGTAGATTTAGATGTAGGTACAGATAGATATCTAACATTAGACTACTGTCTATATTTCTATTTCTGTATTTATCACCATTTATCCATCATCTATCACTCTTCAAGCTACTTATCTATCTTCGTCATTAATGACCAGCATTTCTACTATAGGCTATTTCTTCCTGAATAAATATGTTGATTTAGGATTACTTGAAACTATATAAAAATAAAGGAGGGATTCACCACCTAGATAAATTCATTATTTCTAAACTTATAAGATTAAAATAAAATTAGTTTATGAGTTCAAAGAAATATATATGGATCCAGGCAATTTTCAAAATAGTGGAATGGTTTCTGAGGAGCACTTAGATGGTCTCCTAAAAAGCTTATAACTAAATAAAACATGTGGTTGTCAGCACTAATATTAGGAACAAATATAAATTTCCAGTAATTTAAAATGATAAATTAAAGGCAATTCTGTTTTTAGAATATTTGTGCAAAAGTTCTTAAATATTTAGATACCAGATAATATGAATCTTTTCCATGTTAACAAAAACATGGAATCATTTTTTAATATTGGTGTTTGTTTATGATGTTAAATGAAGCAGAAGACATCAGAGAAGAAATGACAAACTATTAGCCTTAAAAAATTCTGTAAATAGTGAGTTAAAGTCATGGTTTTGAAATTTTAGAATTATGTGCAATCCTAAATGAAATTCAATTATCATTTTATTTTAAAAGATTTTGAAACAAAATGACAAATGGTATTTTTATTATCAGACCTTTGTACAAATCCTAAATATCCTAATGTTTGAAAAATAGAGTGGAAGTTATTCATGCATACAGAATGTACCAAATTAATTATCTTCTAAAATTAGAAGAGAAAATAACTAATGGTATTTCTGAGAATCAGTCAGTAATGAGTGAATAAAAGTTATGGTGAATATAAAATAAATATTCATGATAGTTAAAATTATCATTGTATCTTCAATCTTAAGACCAATTTAAAAAAAGAAAAACTTAAGCTAGAAGTAATTCTTAAAATGATGGAAGAAATTCATAAAAATTCAAAATATATGAATATATATATTTGTTTCAATAAATATGTTAATAATTTTAATATAAACAAAGAAATAAATCATACAAATAATTTCTAATGAAGTGAACACTTAAAAAATATTTGAAGATAAAGAGTAATTATGGAAATCTATATGCTATTAACATACATTTTTTTCCCTTGGCATGACAGAATAGCCACTTTAAGGCAATTTAATGATTCTTATATTTGCATAAAATATCTCTCAGTGAATACATAAGAAATTGGAAACTGCCATAACTCCTGAAGAAGAAATCTGGGAGACTGGCAGTGAGGAAGGAATGGAAACTTAACATTTATGCACCCTTTTGTATCATTTTAGGTATTCACTGTGTTGTTCACAATCTATTGAAAATTAAATAAAATAATTAAATAAAATGCAAAACAAAGCAAACTTCTAGAAGTTCATAATTAGTAGAGAAAGTAATTATGTTATTGATCTATAATACCCTTTACTGGTAGGAAGGCTATCTACTTCCTTTATCTACCTACCTACTTTTTGAAAGTATTTCTTTAAAGCATTGAGTTTAAATGTCTGAAATTGTCAAGCAACGAATGTCAGTCCTGGTGAAAGTACTTCATTTACAAGATCACATATTTTTATTGTAAAAACAATATTTAATTTTAATATATAAAGACAACATTTTGCTTATAAATAAATACTGTATGTGCCACTAAAACTGATCTTAAATGCATTCTGAATTTTGACCTTCATGCAGAGAAGTGCTCCTTTGTGCAAAGAAGAAATGCTAAATGCAAGGACAGAGAGGCAAAATGATATTTGATGTTTAAGAAAATGTAAAACATTGTATTTGGCAATTCATTGCATTGCTTTAGCACGGCAAGAATGGGACATATTTTTGTTTTGTTTTGTTTGCTCTTCCTCAAAAATGTGAAATAGGATAATGCAAAATATAGTCAAGAAAATTGAGGTAGGGAGGTGACTGCAATGTGTGAGAGATTGTCTCTTGCCCAGGATTACTTAGCCTTTAATAAGCACTAAATAGATCCTATTTGTTTACATGTACTCTACACATAGGTGTTTGTGTGGAGTATTTCTTACACATGTAGTAATATTGCAGCTCTGCTCTTTAGAAACACACCTTTTGGTGGCAAGTTTGACTCTGAGTAACTACAGCACAAATCAGGTTATGATCATTGTTCTAATGAGTTACTTTTCAAAAGTGAAAGAATTCCAACAAATCATCCAGTTGTTATTTAGATTGTGGCAAATATCCATTAATTATTTATACATTTTGAAATCAATTGAAAAAAATAAACTTAGGATAAATTATGTTTGTTTAACCTTAGTGTGTGTGTATGTGCATATACATATTACAGTATTTTTCCAAATGGGAACATTGGAAAATGTGTTCGATGATTTAGAAATGAAAATGTAAAACTCAAAATGTATTTTCAAATTTCAGCAATAAAGTTCGTAGAATTCCAGTGGCAAAGGAAACCTGCATGTAAGTATTACAAATTGATGTTCCTCAAGATTATCATAGCCTAGAGGGATGTTCTCTTGGGTATAAGAGAGTAAATTCTAATATTATTCAGAGCAGTGTTTGAACTCAAGATTCTAGGAGAGGAAGCAGATGAAAAACATTTTGTTTATATTTTCATCGTTTTAAATAAAAAAATGAGAGCCTTCATGTAAGCCACCTGTGGCCAATGTTTGAGAATGTTCTAGAGTCAATTGAATCTTTTGTGCTTTAAAATAAAAGCCTGAATTTTGATACTTTATAGAACACAAAGCTGTCTTGAGTTCTAAAAGCAGTTCATTAAGAATGATGTTCTTCTGGTAAAATCGAAACACACCTATATTTCTATAATACTCACTTTAGCTTTAAGAATTTTCTAGTCAGTTTTATAACTCTTCAAAGAATACTAGGATTTTTGTTTTTCAAAGACCCAGGAACTCCAAAATGCCCAGGGCACTATCTTTGCCATGAAATTTACTGCCATTGTTTCAGCTACTATAAAAATCTCATAAAGATTTTCCAATGTCTACAAATATTGAATTGTTCTCTGGCAATTTCGTATTTGGTAGGCCATTGTATAATATTACATGCTGAATTATTGGATCTGGTAATGCAATAAAATAATAAATAAATAATAAGGACTACTTTGTGGAAGAGTTATATCAAAGAGAATGTAATTCCCCTCACAAGAATTTGACTGAAGCTGCACATACAAACAGATATACACAAAGACACAAACACCTTGAACCATATATATTTTGTGAATGTGGGAACTCCAAATATATTTCACTCTCTGTAAATTCATTTTTTTTTTTGGTTCCACATTTCAATTAGAGTGAGAAGAACCAGGTAGGGTCAAAGGGAGAGCAATTTAACAGATGAAATCACTGAGAAGCTGAAGGAAGTACAAATAAATGAGCTGGTAATTCAGGAAGAGAAATCTGTAAAAGAAAAAGCAAGGTGATTGAATATCTCCCACTGTACCCGGCAAGTTGTACTTCACAACTCACAAAATTGAACTCTTACATCAGGATGTGCAATAAGGGTTTTTTCCTAAGGAATTTTTGAAGAAAGATTCAATTATCTACTTAATAATTTATTTAAAAATTACTGATAAAGCAAAAGCACAGGTATAGTCCAGCTACAGATGTATTTAAAGAAGGAACTGGCTTTATATTAAATCATTGGGATATAATAATTATAATAATAAGGGTATTATATAATAATGATGATATGTAATATCATTATTTTAATATAATAATTGTTGCAGTAGTTTGAACCATACTGTGTTCTTAGAAATGAGGACAGAGTGTATAAAAATCAACATGGGTGCAATTTTCCTACTCTAAGTCAACAAATATTAAAAAACTAAAGTCTATAGGAAAATTGTATTGAGAATTATATTAACTATTAATTTTGCACAATTATTTAAACTCAAATACAAATGAAATAGGCCGTGGAGCAAAGGTTCTTTAATAATTTTTAAAATTTATGCTTGATAAATAAAAACAAATATTATACATATTTATGGGGTGCCATGTTATGTTCTAATACATGCATACATGGAGTAATATTTAATTTGGCCAAGCATATCTATCTCCTCAAATGTTGATCATTTATTTATGGTGAAAACTGAAATGGAAAAGAACCAAAGTAACACCTTTTTGTTCTGACCTGACTCCATTATATGCTTGCTGGTAATGTTTTCCTTTCAGCCTCCTGAAGCTATATCTATGTTGACAGTACAGTAGGACCTTCCCACATCCCTGACTATGGCCCTGATATACTAAAAAAATGACTCTGAAATGTATAATCAAAACGATTCTCTTATGTAATCAAAATAACTATTTTTACAGGGTCTTTCTGACCTACATGTGCCTGAATTGTTCTTGTGGTTTTGTGGTTTTGTCTTTATAAGCTCTGTACTTCCAAAATTCAGGGGCTGGGAGTTCTTTGAGGTATTAACCTGCTCCTAGCTGCTGCTTGCCTGGCATGCTCATTAAAAGACCTTTTATTCCCTTTCAATTTGGATCAATGGTTTGTAATTCTCACGCACTCTGTAACAAAAACATTAAAAATCCTTTCTTCTAGCTTTTGGAAATATAAGGTACATAATTGCCATCTCCACTCCCCCTACTTTGCCACAGAACACAGAGCTTTTTGCTGCTATCACACTTAACACCCAAATGTGTTCACCATACCACCTAATACCGGTGGTGCCATGGACTTTGTTAGAAAGGCTAATTATCAGCTCTCATCTCATATTTACTGAATCTGAAACTCTGGGGATACTGTCAGCCACTTGGTTTTAATAAGATGATTCTGGAACAACTAAAGTTTGAAAAACAAAAGTAGAGGTAAGAAATGGAATTTTAACAAATTAAGTAGTCTTGGGATAAGTCTAATTTTCTTAGGAAATAGGACAGGATGATATTTCAATGACTATCTTCTCCATTTATTTCTTCAAAAGAGATTATGTGCTTGAACACAATTTAAGAAATTCTTTGATATTTTAGGACTTAGAACTATAAACATTATTTCAACAACCTAACAATTCATACTTCCCTGATTTGCAAATAATTTGGGGGCATATTTCAGGAATTACATTGATTGCAAATACCTGGTATGTAATGAGGTAATTACAACTCAATTTAACCCATGCTTTATAAATGGAATATTTTTTCCTATTTTTGTCATGAATTTTAAAATTAATGTTTATTTTTGTACTTTAATTTTAAAATTAATGTTTTATTTTTATACAAGGAAATAATAGATTGAGATGAAATCATTAGAACTGCCTTTGGTCCATCTCAGGAAACATGTTTCAAAGGAGTTAACAATTGTTAAAAGACATCCTTTTGATATTGTTTTTAAAAAATGGGATATGAGAAACGGGAAAACAGCAGGAAACTTGGGAATTGAAGATTTAAGACACAGTTTTGACTTTGCATTAATTATTGATTTGCCTGAGTTCTGGCTTATTTATAGGATATGAAAGTGTTTCTAGGTGATCTCTGTGATTCAAGTGGTATGAGATTGGAATCCATCCATTAATTCCGAGTTCAGTCAGGCATACTCTGAGAAGGTCTTATTCAAGCAGGTTTCACTCTAGGCATTGCTGAACTTCTCTCTCTTTGGTTCTCTAACATTCTTCTTGCATATTTTTACAATCCCCTCCCTGTTCCTTTCTAGGCAGCTCACATAGCTTTTGCCTGTCTCCTGATTTAATAGAGCCATTTTAATTTACTTTCCTCAGACTTCATGAAACTTTGTTCAAAGTGTGTGTCGATTTGAAGAAAATATATCAAATGTGTCCATTTAATATATTCTGAAAATAAATCCTAAGACTTCTCTGAAGAATTTTCAAATGCAGTCTTCTACATAGCGATTAAAATTACAAGCAATTTTTATTGCTTACAAAAACTTCATTTAATTTACTTGGCTATATTTAGTTTCTGAATTAATTATATGGATGGCATTAAATTTTAAATTCATTACATTTTTATATGTAAATTTCAAGTCCAAGCCTTATTTGGGCATCTCTTTATTTTTAACCATCCCATCATATATGAACAAGAATTTGAGTTACTTTAAATACTTTTGCTAAGAATGTCAGTGTTAACTGAGATATTCTTGGCAGCTCCATTTTCCTTCCAACATAGCTACTGTCAATCTTCGCTTTTGGCTGAGATTCTTTTCTAATGTAGTGCCTGACTTGAATTAGCAGGATTTCTTCTTATCTAGTTTTTTATTATGACATTTTTAGTTGTACCAAAAGTTATAGAGACATGTCTTAGATAATTTTTAACTTTTTATATTTATGACACCAATAGCAATGAGTTTTAATAATCTTATATATTTAAAATAGCATGGAGAACTTTCTCATACTTATTAAAATCAATGCTGGAAGCTTTAAAATAGAGTCAATGTCGCTTCTTAATGGAACATACAATTTAGCTAACGATTGAATTATTAAATTAAGATTTTTACAAGTATGAGCAGTCAATCAAGCAAGTTTTTTTTTTAACTTTAAAAACTACATAACTCAATCTGCTAAATTCAATTAATCATGAATTGGAAACAATTATATCAGTGAAAAACCTCTGGATTTTCAGAAGTCATAAAATTTTAGAGTAAACGAAACCTTCCCAGGTCTCCTCTAGGAGTTACTTTTTTTGTAATGTAAGGACACTGGGGCCTGGAGTGTTAAATATTTCATCTGGGTGATAAAGCCTGTGGTAGCAGGAACAACAGAGTCAAGTTCTTGATTCTCCTTTGGGACTGTCTCCTAAGAGTGTGGTAAGAATTTCTGTGGCAGGTTGTCCTTGCTTTTGTAATACTGTTCTAATGTGGCTTTTCTCTCTGGGTAAGTATTTTGTATATAAGACTTTGTGCTATATACTGAGGATATATACTTAATGAAATAGTGTGCCTGGAATTTATAAGGTAACTATAAGCATAGTGCTTATTGTTGCCATAAGATGCCAATTATCTTTGTGTGAACACAGAAACATTTGGGGTGCTGCAATATTGCATTTTGGTCTCCTCTGACACAATTTTTCAAAGTTGAAACAACTGAAAAATTGGGGAGGAGGGATCTCAGGAATTTTATTTAGGTCACATTGAATAATTGGAACATAAAATAAAATATAAATTCTATAGAAATGCAAATTGAAATAGATGTTATATAACTATGAGTAATGTCTGAAAGATAAAAGTTGTTTCAAAGTGCATAATTATAATGAAACACATAAGCTTATTATTTCCTAATAAATGCTATGCTAATTTCCTTATCATGCATAGGATATTATTAATATTGTATCCATAATATATTCAATATGTTATGCTAGTGAGACAAGGGAAACTAGTAATTTAATTCCAGTAAGTGGCCAATGAGATAGATTTACACCATTTGTACAAATGTAGGGTAATATCACTCAGCAATGGAATTTAATTTTAAGTATTAATTTGTGTTTTTCATAATCTCTATGCAGAACTCTGACACATGGGAAATCTGTTCAAAGTTAGTGGCTCTGATTGGAGTTTTAAAAGAAATGCAAGATTTGAGTTTTACAATGACTTAATTTATGACAAAGCATCCCTTGTCATTTTTTCTCCTAGTATATAATGCTTGTGATGAGCTAATTACATTTTACTGACAAAGTGCTACGCTAGTGAGGCCTATGTTCTTTCCATGAATACGATATTTAAATAATGGTTCCTAAGGCTTAAAGATACCTGATTTAATTACAAATGTGTGCCAGGTAGGTCATTCTTTAAAGAAGCAGAAGACAAGCTCATAGTCAATTATCTTTCAAATATTAGAGCATTATGTATTTGAAATCTCCATATATATGGCACATGGCAAGAATAAAAAATGTGATCTACTTAGAATTATTAATATTTAAAACTCTAGACATCTCTGAAATGAAATTATTATAGAAAATATAAAAAGCATAGATACCTACACACCTTCTGAATATAAATGAGGTATATATTTATGAATACTTTTCCTTATAATTCCATCTGGACAGTAAAAATTCATATGGTGCTCTAAATATATCTAACCATTTCTGAGACAGTCTTAGTCATCTGAAGTGTTCAAAGGAACAAACATCACTTTCAATGCAGAATAATGTGAAATTATATTAAATGTATGGTTTAAGTAAATGCCTTCTGACAAGATGATTCTTGCCTGAAAGATTTAGAAATGGAGCATAAAGGTACAATTCACATTATTTTGAAAACTAACTTTTTCTCATTAGTTAAGTATAGAAATAGCATTACAAAAGTATAGAACAATGTTATAGATTTGAAGAATTCTAGATCCTATTATTTTTATTTTAGTTTGAAGTTATACATTTTTCTTGTGAAAATGTTTACTTTCTCTAGTGTTTGGAAAATTAAATATTACTTATAAAAGTAATCTGAATCTGCTCACTAAACAAAGATTGTATATTAGATGTAGAAGTGACATAAAATCTTAAAATGTTGTTCTATTAATAATACAAAATTATAATGTTGGCACTTTCACTCTGTGTTGCTTAACTTTATAAAAAGAACAGAAATTCTGAACTCACTTTTGATATAAAACAATCCCTTTGAAATATTAGGTAAGATTAAATCATTTCCTGAAGTATTTTATATTGAAATTTAAATGAAAATTTCATGTATCACCAATTAGCTTGAAGTGTTATTATTTACAAATTATAATTGTATTCTCCTCTTTCTGTCTCTCTTTGTCTTTCTCTCCTTGTAATCTTTTCAAATGATCCAAATGGATCACAAAGTACTATTGCAAGAATGACCTGGCTAGTAACATTAATAAATTCATATGTCACATAATTGAAATTTCTACAAACTCTTTAGAAGTAAACTTTTACAACTCCAACTTAATGGGATTATTTTCACTTTTTTTTTTAAGTGGACTTGTGAAACAATTAGCTAAAATGGAAAGAAAAAAAAATCTATACCATGTCATCATGAGTTTTTTTGTTTTGTTTTGTTTTGAGTTTATACTAACCTCCACTTCCAAACACAGCAACATACAGCTACAGTAGCTGTAATTCAAAGATCTAAAGTCCAAAAGGCTCCAAAATCTATAGCTTTTCAAGTGCTGACATCATGCTCAGTGGAAAATTTCAGACCTTACATCATGTGACAAGTCACTATTAAAATGCAAGGACATGAAAAGTTGTATAAAGATACCTTCAAGCTTTGTGTATCAGGTGTTTATGAAACATAGTGAATTCTGGGTTTAGATTTGGGTCCCATCCTGAAGATATCTTATGAGGCATATGGAAATATTACAAAATCTGAAAATATCCTAAATCAGAGCATCTCTGGTTCCAATCATGAGGACAGGATAAGAGATACTCAGCTTATACTGATTTGGGTAGTTTCCATGCACATTGAGGACAAGTTAACTTCATAATTATTCATGTCAATCTTCTTGGGATGAATTTGTGCAAAAAATCCTCGCTGGTACAACTGCTTGAGGCTTCTACCCAGTTTTCACTTCCCACTCCTATTTCTTTAAACTCAGAATACATGAACATTTTCTTTAGACTCAGATTCTCAAACCAAAGCAATGGCTGCAGGTAAGTTGTACTAACTGTGCTATTTTCTTTAAAATATGAAATACACCAGAAAAACAACACTCTGTTAGACTCAGTAATATTCAGGCTCAGTGTACAATAGAGAGGCAAGATCATTTAGAAAGAACACTTGGTGTCTGAAGACCTGGAATGCAGTCACTATCCTAAGTCTTAATCTGGACCAAGCCGCTTTCTTTGAATATAAGTTTGTTATCATCGTGTGCAGACTACACCAGGAGACATCTATGAAATATATAAGAATAATGGAAATGTTTTTATAAAGTTTTTCATATACAAATTAGTATTAATAACATGAATATTACAATTTTCATGGGTAGGATTAAAATCAGGAAATTATACTTCACCAATGAATGGGAAATTCTACAAAACTTTTATTAGATTTTTAAATTACATAATCCAGTCTTCATGATTCTAGTTTATCCTCTACCCCATCTCTTTTGCCCTTTTGTATAATTGTAAAAGAGTGTTGATATAAGGATAATGTTAGGCAAACAAACCTACTCTTGTCAAAAGTATGAACAAGACAGTTCAGAAATATATTCTTCATATTCACTTTATTGATGCAGCCAAGGATAAATAAAAATGCATTTAGAAAGAAATACATATAAGGCTAGCATATTAGACAAATAGGACTCACTGGACTCCCTATTTTCACACTTGTAATACAGGATAATGCAAAAGCTCATTGGTGTTTTGTACAACATTATCCAGATTATATTTGTACAAGATTTCATTTAGTCTCATAATCACTCATCCTTTCTTCTTCTGTCTTATTAAATCTTAGCTAAGTTAGTCTAAACACAATTGACAAAATAATTCATCATCCTGAACTCATGTATCTTAGTTTATGGTCTTATGGATGTTAACGTGTTCCTACTTAAATGCAAAATTTGCCTCAGCCAATCATTTGGGCAATATTTATTAAGTACTTACGCTATCCTGAAATGAATTCTGGACTCTTTAACTCTGTAATTTAAAGCAAAGATGAAAATTGTCAAAGTTGTATGTATTACCATTTTCTTAATAAAAATGCAAGAATTATATGAGATTACATTAACATATATATTAGATCTTATTAGTGCATTTCAATTTGAGTAGGAGAAAATGACATATGCATCACTTCTTTCACTGATGAATATAATACCCAAATACTCTTAAATCTTCAATTAAGAAAGTCACATGGATGAAAAACCCAACTTCTAAGTATTATATAAAATTAATAAACACATATCAACATGTTTTATGTATTTAGGCTTCCAGTGACTTGCAAGTTTTGAAGAAACTCTATATTACTTTTTTCCTGGGTCAATTAAGGGTCAGTTAAGGACAAATAGTCACTGGCCTAATGAGGAAATATTAAGAATTATAAATTAATAAAAAGTAAATTTAGAAAAGTTATAAAAGAAAGAATTAGGAATAAAGATGTATTCCCATACTTAAATATATAGACTGATTTTTTTTTTCCTAATACCATGTAATCAAAATCACTATGGAATTTCCTTTTGTGATATACTGTATCCCTGCTGAATATCAAATAGAGAGTACCTAATTTGTGGAACTAGGACAAAGAAATCCAGTTGCTAACTTTAAAAAAAATGAGCATTTTTTTCTAGAACCTATATTTCATAATCATTTGTCTAAGGAAACTCAGATAAGCATATGTGAAGCTATAATTCATATTTAATAAAAATTATGTATATTAATATTAACAGGAAAGTTATATCCCTTCAACTGATAAAGCAGCAATTTTTGCTCTGAGGAAATTTGTCAAAAGTAACTCTTAGATTCTTTGATTAAACATTATTTTTACAATTCTCCACAGTTTAATATTTAGCTGGAATGTTTTTAATGTTTTTCATATATATCCTACATTTGGCTAAAATTAAGTTAGGAAAAATGCTAACTTAGAGATAATTGTATGTGACTGGAAATGAAAGTAAAGTGATACAGGCAAGCAAAGTGCAATTAAAATCTATGCTAAATCTAAACAATAGATCAGACCCTTGTGTAAGTTTCTCGCCTCCCCTGGAACACATTATTATATAAGGACCATAGTGGATATTTTCATCCATGTTTTTAGTATGAAAAACTCCAGATAAAACTTGTCTCTGTTTCAAACTGTGAAGCTTTTCCAGAGACAGAAAAGCTCCTCAGCCTACTGCAGAGTACAAATGGAAGAATGGAGGTATCAATTTGTTGCTATAAATTCTTGATAAATAGAGAAATACCACCAAAAGAGTCAGCCTACTCACATTTTAGGTTCTAATTGTTAACCATGTTTTTACTTATTTCCTCAGAGTTTCTAGCAAGTTTGAGCACCAGTTGCCCACAGTTGAAGGCACGTGATTGAATTCCTCTTATTTGACCTTCTGCTATGCAAAGGTTTTGCAAGGTTTCACTTAAAGGAGTCAACTCCAACAATCACTGCCATGAAAGTATTTATTTAAAGCCAAATGATACACTGATTGAAAACAGAGGGTGAAGAAAACTACTGGATATCTGGGAGAGGGAGAGATACCAGGCAAAGGCTCTGCAATGTTCTTTTGGCACACAGATAAGATTTGTCTCCATATTGAACCAAGAAGATCTGTATGATGAACCTTGATTTCACCATTGATCAGTTTTTAGTGGGCTCTTTTGATGCCTCTCTGATCACATGGTCAAGTTAGATTGTCTAAATGTCAGGTGAAAGTTATTTGTAAAGAAACCACCTCTGGGACTCACCAGTGTAAAACACGGATATGTCTTTATCTGGAGCTTTCTCTACTGAAACAATGGATGAAATTGTCGTTCTTATAAGATCATGTTTCCCAGGGGTGGTGAGAAACTGTTCCATAAATGTCTGGTCTGTTGCTTTGAAAATAATGTGTGTGGCAATGTGTATATATAAAGAGAAAGTGGAATGTTAAAGTCTCTGTAATAGACCTTCAGTATTTAAGAAATATAAAACAAAAGCAGGTCATCAGTAATTTCACTGCCATTATCATAATTATCAATTATTAGGAACTATAGTAAATTTAATCAAGGTGTGGCCTCCTTAACTGATTCTGTAAAGGAAGATGGCTATGGTACTTTTACCATCTGTCTTAGCTGTAGTTCCTAATTCAGAGTCCCTCAAGGTGGTGACCCAGAGGAGTCATCTCAGGGTTTGATTGAGGGAGGATCCATTTGCAGACTCACCTGGATGCCTGTTGGTAGTATTCAGTCCTGACAGGTTACTGGATTGCAGGCTTTAGTTTTGCTCTGTCTGTTAAACTGCAGACTCCCTCAGGTTTTCTTTTTTTGATTTTTGGGTTTTGTTTGTTTGTTTGTTTTTTTCACTTTGCCCTCTTTGAGGGGCAACTCACATCACAGCATCTGAGCATCTCACATCATTCTGTTAAGTTGTGCAAATAAGGGATCAAGAAAACCTAGCAACATGAAAGGCCAGGTATTTTTATAAGGTAATCTTGAACTGATATCAATATACCACTTTTTGGTATATTATTCATCAGAAGTAATTCTCTTGATTGGTTCACTTATATTTTCTATAAAACAGCTAGCAAATATTGAATGGCTTACAAGTTCAGTATTAGAATGAAGTTAAGATAATATTTGGATATTATAGTAACTATTAACAAAGGAAAAACCAGAACAAAATGTAAACACATACGTTTATACGTAATGTTATGATTAGACTCCAGAAATTGCCCAAATTTCTTGGTCAGCAAAGTTAGAATATAAAATAAGTGGAAAGGACTATTAAGCCCTTGATGATAGAGCTGAACTTAACATTTTCATTTCTCAAAATTTACTTGTTTTTAATATTAACTAGACTTGTTTTTATACATCTAATTTATAAACTATTGATTGAATTATGCTATTTCATAACAATAATTCTAGTAACATAATAAGCATGTTAGTCAGCTTTGTGTCACTCTGACCAAAGTACATGACAAGAACGACTTATGGGAAGAAAGGTTTATTTTGGCATGTGATTTCAGAGGAGTTTTTAGTCCACGGCAGGCTGACTCCATTGCATAGGGCCTATGATAAGGCAGAGAACATCATTGTGGGAGGGCGTGGCTGAAGCAAAGCAGTTTCACCTCATGGGGGAAACAAGAGAAAGGGGTAGGGAACAAGACATAGTTCCCAAGGGCATGCCTCCAAGGAGTCACCCTCTTCAACCAGGCCTCCACAGCCTCTATTACCTCCCTGTCCATTCAACTACCAGCAGATCTCAATCCACTGATGAGGTTAGAACCCTAATGAGCCTATCACTTCTCCAAAGCCCCTCCTCTGAACACTGCTGCACTGGAGACCAAGGCCTTAACCAAGCCTTCAGAAGACAATCCTGTTCCAAACCACAACCATAAGTAGAATGTTACTAACTCTGATTTGTATTTTTAGCTAATATTCAAATTATATTTATATCTGCAATAAATTTTGTCATTGTTTATTCTTAGCTTTACCAAAAGCCACCAAAATGTCATTTTTTTTTAGATTATAAAAGCAGATAAATAACTGCAACAAACTTACAGAGAGAAAAAATACATACATAAACTTTAACTGGTTTCTTATATCAGCAAGCATGTAAAGTATATATATAGCAATTTGATTTTTCTGAGGTAGAAATTGGGACATATAGTTCCATAAGTTGTCACAAAAAATGAGGATATTATAATCAGCTCTGTTCTGGAAAATCTGACACAAAGCTTGCTTTGTGTGTATATACAATTCTCTGAAAAATACTTTTTGAGCAGTTTTCTTGAGTTATTTTCTTATATTTACTGTGTCATTTTCTTCCCACTGAAATTGCAGTAAATTTTACTAAACTCAGTGCATTCCTAGGAATAAAAAAAGACAAAGAAACTAAATTTAAAAATCAATAGCTATAGCGCTTTGAAGTTATAACCATGCAGAAATTGTCCTGTTTGACAAGTGTTTGAATTTCAAACTGATGAATTGGGTTGCAAGAACATGAGCTCATAAAAATCATCCTTTTCCTGCTCCCATCTTGTACTACCATATAATCAACATTTCATCTTTCTTTTTCTCCTCTCTCACTTCAGTACTTTAGAGAAAAGAAGCAAAAGTGTTTGTGTTAATTTTTTTTTTCACTGTTCCAGCAGAGAAACTCAGGACATGACTCATAGAGTCAATAACTCAGGAATAAGAAAGAGACTGGCACAAATAGAAATTACATTTGGTTTTTAAGAAATATTGTAATTAACAACATAGGGAGCATTTGAGGACAGGATTTTTTTCCCCACTACCATTGGTTGTTATCTCTCTGTTGCCATTTCTTTGCACTAAAGTCTCCCTGGTATTACTGTTGTCTGAATTCTGTATTAAGTTTCTGTTTCCTGCACATTCTGTGTTCTTATTACCATCAATAATTTTGATGTTTCAAACACCAAGTGACTTTTCTTCATGCTACTGTGAGAAATAAAATCCACCTGTGGCCCTTTGCTGTTCACATCCTTAGACTTCTCATTTCCCTTCTAACTATCTGTCTGTAACTAGAGACTGTCCCAATATTAACTATCTGTCTGTAACTAGAGACTGTCCCAATATATTTAAGATTTCAGAAAGGCTAGGAATGGTAAAGTAGACTTCAAAGCTTGTAACCTAAGTATACTGATTGCCAAGTGCTTAGAAGTTTGCTAAATTCAGAGAGTGTATGGTAAATTAGAGAGTTTGGGGATTGAAACAGAAATAGATTGGACCACATGAGGCAATAACACACAATGAGCTTTAGCGGGTACTGTTTGAACAAGTAGCAGAAGTCCTTGCTAGCAAGAGACCATCCAGACACAGCAGCAAAAGACCACTGACCAGAAAGGGAATAGGGCAACAACTTCCTGGGGGGAAGAGAAGATTGCAGAAGGGTCTTAATGTTTATACGTGATGTAGTTCAGCAACAAAGTGAAGAGTTCCTGGCTAGAGAGTTCCAAGGGCAACAGCAGTCATGTGTCCTTTAGCAAAAGTGGATGCAGAATTGTGGGGTATGCAATCTCACAGGCTAGAAAGGGATACAACTATGTTATATTTTGTAAACAGAATCTCTATAAAAATTTTGACTATATTAAAGAAATTAGATGTTTAAGAATTTGAGTTTGGGCTCTAGGGTGATGGTCTAGGATGTTGTGAAGAGGTTAACAACATAGGGTCCATTTAGGATAATAGATAGGCACCATTTCTAGTCCTTTTATGTGACAGAATATTTCTGTCAAATCAAATATTCACCTTATGTTTTTAGAGCTGAATGTTAAAGAAGATACTTGCCGTATTTACTGATGCATGGGACAAAAAAAAGTAACTGAATAAAAAGAGTTTCTGGGTGCTATGACTATGCCATGGGATAAAACTTCATTTTCGAGTTTTTAATCAAAAAAGAATGTTAATTACAATGGGAATGGAGAAAAAAAAGAGGTTACAAAACCAAGATTCTCATTATCTCTCTAGTTAAAGTAATAAAGAATGAGATACTATTTATGCTGCATAAGTATTACCTTGCCTACCTATCCAGTTCTGAAATCCATGTGATCTATTATTTACTCTCCATCTCAGAGCTCCTGGAAAATTTATTGATCATTTATTGGCATAACATTATGAAATAAAAGTCAACTTCAGCAATAGTACAAATGAAGAATGCCACTCAATCATTTAGGTTGAGGGTGGACATGACAAAGAAAACATATTGTTATTGATCACCAAAGACTGGATTGTGACAGAAGACAGGAAGATACTGTTCAGAGAATTATAGTATTAGAAGTTGATCTGTGCAATTCTAGCTTAGTGTACTTCCTACCAATTTCTGTTTTCATAGGATTCTTATGTGGAAAGGAAATTTCTGTACAATGAAAGGGAATGTGAAAATACATGTTCAATGGTTGATACAGAATATGGCAATATAGAACGGTATCATGGTATCATAGAATATTTCATCCAATTCTTTTGAAGACATTTTTATTAACATGGCCTCAACTATGTAGGCTTTTAAACAATATCTTTTTCTATAAATGAGCAGTTTACTGTGCTACTCTATGGTTCATGTGGCAACTCACACAGAAAAATTAATAGGTAGTTTTAGAATAAACCATACCAGTTTTTGGAAAACACTTACTCTAATTTTGACCTAGAAATCCAGGCTTAGTATTGAGTCCCAGTAGAGATGGAATGTTGGCATATGTGACATATTGACTAATAAGCAGTGGTGAGCAGTTTGGCTACACTAATAGGAAACTTCAAGAAGGAAGATAGAAAGATGGTAATGAAGTGACATAATGGATTAGGAAATATGGGTGTGGCTCTTTCATAATAGGCTCAGATTTTAAGATTGTATTGTATTGTATTTATTGTGTATCATGAGAATGCTCCCTGCACCCATTTGAACCCATTGATGAGTTGATCCACCTCTTTCTCAGACACTCAAGGAACTTGTAAATTTGTAGGAATGGTATTAGAAATATATGTTCTAGATATGCTAATGGTATATACTTTATGTCATTAAAACTAAAGTAGAGCTATCAACACTAGAAGCCAATAAAATAAGAGCAGAGATCTTTGTTAGATTCTTGATATGACAGATTCATATCTGGCAGCCTGTTGATTATAGTGGACTTTCATCATCAAAAGAAGACATGCTTCAGAAAGCAACACCATGTGTATACTACTTACTGATTGCTATCATCGTCATCATTATATCTGCCATACATTGTTTCTTGTAATGAAATTTACTTTATAGCTAATACAAATATAGCAATGGGCTGACATTTTTATGATCATTGCAAAATACCATATCTTCAGAAGTAGCTGAACTTGCAGAAGTAGAATTGCCTATGCTGTTATTATTATTTTCTTATAGAATGGTAGAAATATTATCTTGGTTTTCATTCTATCTGTAAATAAATGCCTTTCAATGTTAAAGTCTTACCTATAGTATGCAGAAAATATTTTAAATAAGTGACCAATGCGTGATGTTCCTTCTTCCACAATCTTAGAGCTATTTTATCTGATGAACCACAGGAAAAATGTTTTCTTTCTTTTCAGGATTGTCTAATATGATGATACGAGGTCTCAAAAAAAAAAAATCCTACTTCACCAAGACGCACAGCCATTGTTTTATTGTATTGAACACTGAGTCCACCTAATAGTCTTTTGGATGCCTCATATCACCAGATCAATAGGAGAGTAAAGAAGAGTAATTTTAGTTGCAAGGGAAAATAAGAATGATAACCACAAAATAGATACAAGGAAAAACACATTCTGAACCTCCAATCCTTTGTGTAGCCTCCTTGTGCTGACAAATCCTCTGGTAAATGTTCACGGAAGACACTGGTAACAATGGCTATAGGTAATACCTACTGATGCATTTGAAATATCAGTCCATAAAGAGTTAATTAAAATATTTTCATACTTTAAAAATATCTTTCTCAAAACATTACCTAATTATAAAAATAAAATTAGAATCTTTGCAGTGGAGAAAACTGGCAGACACCACCTCATCCATGTGACCAAGGTTACTATGTTCTATAATGAGACATGTCTATTGCATGTACCCTTTGACAGCTAATTGAAAAGAGCAAACTACCTGTGGGATATTTATGAAAATTCATAAACCCAATATAACTAAGAGAAAATATCAAGGCAAGGAAAAATCTAAAAATATTCATGCTTTGCATTAGGGAATATCATGTTACTGTTATCACCTTTTAAATGTATATGTGAGTAGTATGTATTTCACAGTTGAGAAACTGAACCACCATTCTGGTGGTAACTCTACTAGACACTCAAACCCTTCTTATTTGATTTCCTCTACTATAGAAATTATCTAAAAAGCAAGCAATGCATTTTTCAGATATTTTTGATATTTGAATGCACATATATTCTCTTGAGATTTGGATGCTGGAAGACTGAAACTTCTTGTCAGTGTGATGATAGAAGTATCACTTTCCTCAGAGTTTCTCTACAAACATTTTCTTTACAGAATCATACTGCTAAGTAGAACATAGTGATAGTATTGATGTTTTCAACTGTCACAGTTGTGTAGCTATTCTGACTGTGTTGTCCCAAGTTGCATAGCTCTCAATTCAGTAAAAATACCAATAGGCTGCTTTAGTAAGAGCAACTGAAATCATTTGAGGATCCAGAGATTAATGAAAAAGTTTAAATGCACAGGATAGTAATGCTAAAAGGGTGGAAGGATCTAACTAAATCAGTGTACAAAGATGCACATATTCCCTTATTCCAGAAGAAAATGACACACTGAAGTTAAGCAATTGTTCTGCTCTGAGATTACCTAACATTTTTGCAATTAGTAATATATGTGAATATTTTTAGAGCTGAAATCTATTATTATATTATGAATGTGCAGTCCATCCTACTTATTAACTGTATTAACTCAATGGGAAAGATGAAGAGAGAGAGAGAGAGAGAGAGAGAGAGAGAGAGAGAGAGAGAGAGAGAGAGAGAAAGAAGGAGAGAATAGGACATAGACGGACATGCTCTAGAGAAAGAAAGACAAACACTTATTTTAAGGCATTAGCTCAAAGAATTGTGGAGATTGGCAACTCCTAAAATCTTCAGGGCAAGCCAGCAGACTGGAAACTCATGTAAAAGCAGAGTTCAGATTCTGTAGAGCAGGCCAGCCAGACTGGATATTCAGGGAGGATTTCTATGTTGCAATATATCATCCAAATTCTTTCCTCCTCAAAGCCTTTTCTGTCAAGACTTGCAGTTGATTGAAAGAGGCCCACCCACATTATAGAAGGTTGTGTGCTTTACCCCAGGATACTGATTTAAACATTAATCACATCTAAAAAGTACCTTTTCAACAACATTCAAGCTGGTATTTGACCAACTAGGTACCATAGTTGAGCCAAGTTAGCACTTAAAATTAGACATCACACTCATCATTAGATTCCTAGTCCCATAGCACTGGGTACACAATTTTATCATAAATTATTCCAAGAATCTATCTTAGTTCATTCTACCACATAGTTTAAAATCGTTTAAGACTAAGATATGTATTCATCCACTGGAGTTAGATCTGTATATTACAACTTGTTTAGATACAACAGAGCTAAGATTCCTGTATTTCATTCACTAATGAAGATAATATGTGAAATTTCTATAATATAAAATGCTAATAGTATTCAAAACTTATTAAGAAAAATAAAGTAAACATCATTCACTCAATTTCATGATCAACAGGTCCTAGATTACAGCTTACTGACATGTAGTCATCTATTTCTGTATTGAAATTATCCCAGAATACTATATTCTTCAATGTGAGACTGAACTTCCCCCAACCCCACAAAAATGAGTGAAAAACAATCATTAATACTTCAGTAAATTTACTACAGAACAGACTGTCTCAGAGTAGATAAAAGTCAAGATCTTTATGTAGGTAATATATAAGTTGTGGATTTATCTGTATTTCTTAAGGCTTCAGGTAATAATTATCCCAAGTTTAAGAATATATTGTAGACTGTAAAAGTACTAACAAATCTCTAGGGCATTTCAATTTGACCTAAAAAAATGACTAGTTACAATCATTAATAATAGAAAGCGTGTTGTAGTCAAGGAATGAAATATTTAAATAAGTTAATTTGTTAGTGATCATTGTGTCAGCTCTTGCATACAAATTTTTGTGTGGTTCAGCTCATTTGGAAGCAAGAAGACAACCAGGAAAGCTCATTTTATATTAGTAACATTTTATCTTATAAAATTAAGCTAGGGCATAGTGATCTTATTTTTCCTTGACTTACTGACTTCCTACATTTTGTGTTTGTAAAATAGGATAGCTCTTAAAATACAACTGAGCTATAAAAATATGGAGAATTCTCAGTATACCTTGGCATTTATAGTTTATTTTCTTTTGTAAGGTGAAATTGTGATGTTTTGGTACTGGCTATAAATTTTCTAGGACTTGATAAAAAATATTTGGGTGTAAAAGACCCAATGTGGATGTAAGTTTTATTATTATTCCTAATTTGGTGGCTTATATGTAGGAATCAAAAATGTTAAGATTACTTACCTGGCATTATCATTTGTATAGGAGGTGTTCCCCAAAATGTCCTGTTGAGGTAGAAATATGTAGAGTGAAATAATTAGATTATGAGAGGTGTAACCTAATTAGCCCATCCTAATTTAAATGAACTGAGTGGGTGATAACTGTAGGGAGGTGGGATGTGGCTGAAGGAGGTGGGTTACTGGCGTGCCCTGGAAGGATTGTTCTTGATACCCCTTTTTGTCTGTCTGTCTGTCTGTCTGTCTGTCTCTCTTTCTTCCTCTTCCTCCTTCTCTCTTCCTGGCTCCCAGGAGCAGCTCCCTCTGACATGACCTTCTACAATGATGTTCTACCTCAACTTGGGCCCAGAGCAGTGAAGTCAACTGTCTATGGACTGAGACTCTGATATCATAAGACAAAATAAATTTTTCCTCCCCTAAGTTGTTCTTGTCAGTTATTTTGGTCACAATGACAGACACAAAAGCTGACTAAATCACCTCATTAAAACTCAAGTATAAATGTATAATAACACGGAGATGGTTATATTTTTGACCCTGTTGTTTTCTAGAGTGACAATATAATATTCTAAAACAAAGGTTAATACAGTCACATGCTACATAATAGAATTTAAATCAATGATGCACTGCAAGGACAGAGATTCCTTAAGAGTACAAGGAAGCTGAAAAATTCCTGTTACCCAAATGTGTCAAAACTGTCATACCATCACAGGGCAATGCAGTGTATGTGTGATGTCTGACATCAAACAACTGTGCTGCTGGTTATATAACACTACAGCACATACAATTATTGAAGTATATAATGATAAAATAATAATTATTATTGGCTTATGTATTTACTATACACTTTCCATTCTTAGAGTGTACTCCCACTTATATAAAAAGTGTTTACTGTAAAACCATACGCCATGTTGCACCAATAGCAGCCTCTTACATCTTGCATTTACAGTTTCTCTTGATTGTATTAAAAACCCATACATGGTTCAATTCCCCAAACTGAGAAAAACAAACAAAAAACCCAAAGGTTTGTTGGTCACATGACTGACAAATGTAAGTTTGTGTAAATATAATCTATGGTATCTGTACAACACCCAAATCAACTAACACTGCATTCTCAAAATGCATTCCCATAACTAATTGACAGGTGGCTATATAAATATCATGAATGATTTGATTGCTTTCTAGGTGATGAGTATTTTCTTTAATACAAACTTTGTTTATAGTAAGAGACAACAAACACTCACAAATCTTAATGCATTCTTGTGAATTTAAAACATATATAATGGCAAGTTAGTTATATGTACAAAAGAGACAAAAAAAAAATCATTCTTCAGCTCACCCGTGAGAGTAGGTTGTACTCTCTTTGTGTTGTATAAGCATCACTGCCATAAAACCGTGCAAGAACCAACCATGCAATTGACTCAGCTAGTTCAGCTCTTCCGACCACAGTGGGGATTATCTGCATGCCTTACCTGGGCAGGTCTGACTGCTAAAGTCTCCTCACCCCACTGTTGCTGGCAGAACAAGTTTCTCATTTAAGTGTGTTCAGCTGGGGATCTAGGATGTAGGAACAACTATGCTTCAGGGAAGTCCTCCTCCTAACAATGGGGAAATATGAGAGAACTAATCTAACTCCATGAAAATATTTGAAAATACCCTGTGTAATGTTGAGCAAGGCAAATCTAAATCCTCTGGGCTAACTCCAAGTTGAGGGGACAAGAGAAATGCATTCTGCCACTCAAGAGGTCTGAAGGAGAAGGGAATAAATTCAATTCAATCCTCTCCTCCTCCTCCTCTTCTTTTATCTCTCTCTTTTGAGACAAGACTTACTATGTTGCCCAGGTTGGCCTTGAGTTTCTTGTCTAAGCCCTCCCAGGTACGGTGGGTGCCACTGTGCTGGTTAGGAGTGGAATTTTTTTCAACAATCATCGTATCAACTGCACTCTGTCCTCTTTCCCCATAAAGATTCACTTCCCTTCCACCTCAAAATTCCACTTATTCCACGATCATCTTATTCCATTGCTGCTTGCCGGCGCAGGACAAATGACACGTACTCTTCAGAAGTTCATGAAGCAGCTTCCGCTTTATTCAGATAACACCCTCAATATATAAGCAGTCTCATGCATATGCAATTGTAACCAGATATGTCCATCCAATCCTATTAAAGGTCAAGCGATCACGAGCTCAAGCATACATGTAAGATATATCTGTCCACGCGCTAGGCGACTGAACTAATTATCATACAGCCAATGGTAAACGCTTCCTGTTTTTCTAAGGCATATTCAGCACACCCTTGGCTCTTTGCCAGTCGCCATCTTTGGATGCATGTGGCGTAACCCTGGGCCCTGGGTCTCGCCCGCCACATTCCATGATTGACAGAAGTTTCAATCACAGCAGAGATTGAAGATCAGGACTTCATGATATGTGTGTCTTCAGATATTTACTTGACAAAATGTGTACTTCTTGATATAAATGATATAAAGAAACAAGTTATTTATCTCCCCAAACACTCACCATATAATGCTGAAACAAGGAAAACTTGAAAAAAAAAAAAAAAAAAAAACACTTGTTTCCAGGAGGAAACAAAAGGGAGACCCATAGAATGCACTGTTGTAAGTCTGCAGTCTCACTAAGAAAAAGTGTCCACTCTGGGTTTAGGGAACACACCTTGGTAGGTTAGGGTTAGGGTTAGGGTTAGGGTTTGGATGTGAAGTGTCCCCCAAAAGCTCATATGTGAAAAATGCAACAAGGTTCAGAGGAGAAATGTTTGGGTTGTGTGAACCTTAACCCAATTAGTGATTTAATCTCCTGAAAAGGATTAACTGAGTGGTAACTGAAGTGATAGGGTGTGACTGGAGGAGGTGGGTATCGGGGCCATGGCTTTGGGGTATATATTTTTATCTGGCAAGTGTAGACCTCTCTCTCTGCTTCCTGATAATCATGTGAACTGGTTTCCTCTGCCACACTCTTTTGTCATGATATCCTGCCTCACTTCCAGCCCTGAGGGAATGGAGTCTACTGTCTAAGGATTGAGACCCCTGAAACCTTGAGGTCCTAAATAAACCTTTCCTCCTCTACAGTTGTTCTGGTCAGGTCTTTCAATCGCAGCAGTGAAAAAGTTGACTAAAACAGTAGGACTCCCTAGCAGGGGCTCCCTGATTCATATTTTCTCCAGCGTCCATTTCTCTCTTGTTTGGAAGTTTCTTTAATTACACTGCTTGGAGATATCTGAGAAGGTTTTTGAACAGTATTCCTTTTTTGGCATCTGAGCTGCTTTCTCAATCTGATTCCTGTTACATAGATATTCTAGCCCCAGGAGCCTTTATCTTATCATTCTCTTTTATTCCATACTAGAAATGTTTTGTTAATAAAATTCTCTCAATAACTTTTAAATTTTCCATGAATTTCATTTCAATTAGTAAAAATGACACTCTCTTTTCAAGACATGACTCTCTGTACATATGTAATTGTGAGTATTTATGGTATATTAGAGTTTGGTGGGATCAGGCTCTTTGTCTTTCTTTAAGCAGTTGACCTACTAAAGGCCACCTTAGTTCCTGGAAATGTCTTAGCAAAGGCAGAGTGATGTAAGTTTGGTCTGTGATCACATGGCATATCTTAATGTTCTTATTATTTCCCTAGTCTATTATTAATTTAATACTCTTTTCCCATGGGGAAAAATAGAGGTATCCTTCCTACAAAATATGTTAAGTCCTAAACCCTAGTATTCTCATGGGGAAAAATAGAGGTATCATTCCTGTAAGATATGTTAAAGTCCTAAACCCTAGTACCCCAGAATGTTCTTTTATTTGGGAATAGGTCTTTGTAGTAGTGATCAAGTTAAAATGAGATCATTAGAGTAGACCACTATGACCATTATGACTGATATCCTTATAAAAGTGGAAATTTGGACACAGAAACAGATGTTCAAAGAGAAGACAAGAGAGATATGAGGAGTGGGGGTGTTCAGGGAAGAGTCAGTGAATGGCATGCTGCCTCAAGTCTGCAGAGCCAAGGATAGATGCTTCTAAGGGCTTCAGAGGGAGCAGGACTCTTCTACAATTTTGATTTCTGGATCAGGAGACAATACACTTTTTCTACATCACCTAATTTGTGTCACATGGCTATGACAGCCCTAGAAAGCTAACTAAATTGAGAATAAGAAATAATTTTACTTTTCAACTCCCAAGATCTGTGTTCTTTATGCTATCTCTAAATTTTGTTTTCTTTGCCCTTCAAGTACTTTTTTCGAGATTCAACTTTCTTAAAGCACCTTATCAGCACTAAAAACACTTTTTTTACAGCAGTAATAGCAACCAGCTCAAATTTCCATCATTGTGTCTATGATTCTCCACTTCAGCAGTACAATTTCATTATATATAATTTTTGCCTTCCATGTTATCACAGTGACAGTTTGTCAAATATTTTACTATATATAGCATTTGATCACCATTTTTTCAGCCCCCTCTAATTCTTCCTGACTGCTTTTTCCATACTCTAATTGGAGTTCTTTATAAATACTACCTGTGTCTCAAATCCACTGCAACACACACACACACACACACACACACACACACACACACACACATATATATATATATCTATATACATACCAGTCTCTGTTATTGATTCTTTTATCAGTTAGCTACTGCCAGAATACTTGGGTGTGATAAGCATTTGTCACTTGTCTTTGCAGAAGGAGATGGAACTTTGCTAATGCAGGCTGGGCTGAGCTTCACATGGCCACACAACTTTCCTTCTACCTGTATGTTTGTCTTTGTTTGGTGACTGCTGTGGGGCAGGCTCAGATCTGTTAGACATGTGTTTTCTATAAGGTCTAGGTATTCAATATTTTTTGCTCTGTGACCACATCCCAACAATAGGCATATTTGCCCTGTTTTCAGCTTTCTATTGTGAGCATATAATCCCTCAACATAATTGATCCCATGATTGTCCCCCAACTTTAAATCACTTGAACCTACTAAGTTCAACTTCTTCCCATCCTCAGGACCCCACTGTTCTCATTTAATTCTACATTTAACCTGGATTCAGGATAGCTTCCACCATACTCCAGAACACACAGCAACTTTGACTCTTGTCGCCCTGTCACCTGCTCACCGCAATTCCTTAACCTTGGACATTTTTTCAGATAGTTTTTTCCTATTCATCTCACCTGTACTGCTTTGTTGAAAAAAAAATTCACACAATAATGTGAGCAATAACACTTATAATTCCTATTCTTCAATATTAGGGAAGCCTTCAAAACTACTCAATTTTAAAAATCCCTGAAAAAATTGACTTTTTCATTACTTGAAGAGGTGAATTATCACTATAAATTACAATCATGTCACTAAACTCAAACACTGCTTGCTAATTTTGAAATGCATCCATCGTTTTATTTTAAGGGTACAGGTTCTAGAAGAAAATTCTCCCATTTACTAGCTGTATGGTCACCCAATACTAATTTAATTTTTTGTTTTAGTTTTTTCCTCTATAAGACAAGGATAAAATAGTGATTTTTGTCATAGGATTATTGCCAGCTTAAATGAACATTGATCAAATTAGCTATTCATTAACTGAATTATTATGATTAATATTAGTCATAACGTTTTTGCCTGCCACTACAAAAAATGAATAGAAATCATGAATAAAATTACATAAGTTACTTTTCAAAAAAAAAAATTACATAAACAAGTAGATCCTTAGATCCTTTCTTCTTCCCACATAGGAGTGAAAAGTGTCTCTATTTCTTCAAAGATTGACTATATTTTATTTGAACTCTTTGTAACATACTTCTCTTTAATTTTTAATATCCTTATACTTTTTTGTCTAAAAAAAAAGCAAGTTCCTTGAAATAATTGTCTTCACTTGCAATACTTAATTTTTTTCTTTCACAGCTCTCTTCAAACTAATTTGACCTGTTTCCTCCCCCACCATCCATGTTGTGTTACACTGCAGAGGTTCTTTCTAAATACAATGTCTAAATCCAGCTGATTTCTTTCTCCTTGACTTTAATTCTTTAGATTTTATATGCTCCCTTTTTTGCACTTTACTTTTAAAATTCTGAAAGATCAAGAGAAGTCCAACAATTGAAGGTTGCGTGCTGAGGATGAGCTCTCTAACTTGGTTCAAAGCAACATGGTCTATGTTAGAATATTGGGTGTAACTGAAATCTCTGTGGTAGATTTCCGAGAAAAATAAAACAGCAACGAAACAAAACAAACAATACAAAACAAAACAAAACAAGAAAAATAAATCACCTGTCCATGAAAAAATCAAATTTTGACGTGTTTCATTTAGGAGGCACTTTGACAGACTTATAATGACATTTCTCTTTCTACCACTCACTCATATTCTCAGGTCCCATAGCAATGTATAATTCAATGCCACATGACGTTCTCTCTGTTGATGGTCTTTTTCTTTTAAATATTCATGATTTACCAAATAAAAGAAGAGGATATTTTTTGAACAAACGTGATTCATTCCTCAATTCTCTTTTGGATTTTAAATCTCTCAATAATACTATTTATCTGTCCTTCTATATTACAAATATTGTTGTGCTTCTGACTTGGCTTTAGGCATTGTGTGTTTGTCAGAAGATGCTCTCTTCTCTCCTTGCTACTCCATTAGTTTCTTGATTTCTTGGCCTTTATTTCCCCCTGCAGCTGATCAATATCATGTTGGACTTCAGACTTTAACTACTTATCTTCTTTCAGAACTTGTCCCTGAGAACACACATTAGCGTCCTGACTCAGCCCAAGAGCAACATCCTCTTCATGCTGTCCATCATCAGAAAGCTTTTCTTTATACATTACTATCATGATCTTTTATCCTTAGAAGACAGGACACAGTAATAAAGATCCTAATATTTATATTGAACAAATAACTCATTTCAATTGCTTGAATTCATATTACTCCAGAGTTTTAAAAAATCACACACCAAAATATAACAAAAATAGAGGTCTTCTTAATATTTAGATATGAGAAATAAAAATCATTTTTTTCATTTTTTGTCTTCTTCATGGACATAAAATATAATGAGTATTCCCATATATATTCAGTTCAGATAAAGTTAATAAAAAAGTAAAAACTTGTATTTCAGAAACAGAACAAGTGATGTCAGTTGAATCTAGCCACCAAAAGAGGCTACCAGTTTTCCATATACTAAGTAGAATGTTGTTCTAGTAATAACTATATTTTAATGAATAATGTCATTGAACATTTTATATGCTACCTTTCATCTTGTAAGATCGAATCTTCAATATATGAAGTTTTATCTTAAAAACAGAACACATGATGTTAATAATAAAACAAAATTTTTCTTATTCAATTTATGAAGAAATACTGTGTCAATGAAGGAGAGGAATACCTTGAATTCATAAACTTGTAAAACTTTGCTACTTGAAGTAAAATGCTTTCAAATTCAATCCACCCCCAACAAATTTTAATTCTCTCACTATACAGAGACATTTCTTAAGTTGTATTATAATAAGCATTTATCTTTTTTTAATGAAAATAGGGCTAATTAAGGGAAAGTTGATTCAAAGCCATAAATTAGGTTTCATTTTTTCTTTTGCACTAAGTTCATTGAAATATCTTTTAAATCCATTGTTATTTTAATTTACAAATTAAATTGTACATATGCAGTTGTACTTGGTATCCTGTTATATGTATATTGCATAATGATTGAATCAAACTGACATACAAATTACTTCATATAATCCTTTTTATAGTGAGAGCACTTAATATCTACTCTTGTAGCAATTTTCAAGTATGTGGTACATTGTTATTAACTATAATCACAATGTTACCATTGTACCATAGGTCTGGTGGACTTATTCCAATTTTTTAAGTGAAATTCCATATTGTTTTATCAATTTTTCTCCAACCCACTCAGAGCCCATCCAGTTCCTGGTAGTCACTTATTTTATCTCCACATTTATGAAGAGAACTCTTTTTAGGTTCCACATATAAATGACAGCATATGATTTTTTTTTTCTTTGTGCCTGGCTTATTTCAGTTAATATTATGTTGGTTCCTAAAGTCTGGTGTTTCAACATCTAAGACAAACAATGGATCTCAGAAACTGTAAGAACCAGGTGAAGCAAAAGACTCTGAGAACATGGAAAAAACTGCACACACTTGGCTCTGCTCATTCCACGGACATCCAAAATGAGTTTTAACGTTCTGTTATCAGAATTTATCATTTAATTATACATATTATTTCTGCTCTGATGGCATCAGAGCACAAACATCAAATGTTTGTGTTACAAAATCATCCAGTTTCTTTTTTCTAGCAATGAATCCACTGTCTCACAGTTGAGAAAATAGAAAAATAAGCCAGTAATTTTTAAAAGTTCCTATGAAGTTTTTTTTTTCCCCACACAGGAGGCTTGGTATGTTTCCCAGAACAAACTCTTCCTAATGAATAAAAATAATTAAGAGACCAAAGAAACATCACAATGTAATAAATATAATAACCTCCATTTTAAGGTAGGTTAAAAGAGTGGAAGTTAGAAAGCTTGGGCTCTAATTGGTTCTGGCTGCATCTTTAGCATGGCAACTTTAAACGTATTCATCCATCAAACAAAGAATTTTAAATATAAAATATTTTTTTTGGATTTAAGATTGCATATTTACAGTTTTTTCTTGTTAAAGTGAAGAAGGCTTGATTCTCACAGGAACATGTGGGAATAGAGATTGGCAAAACTTAAAGAAAATTACTTTTATTTATCAGTATGGAATGAAAGCCCAAAAAGCAAATATTACTACTTATTAAAATAACAAATTCTGAAGGATTCCTTCTATTACTTTTTTCTGAAATTTGATCCTCATTCTTGTTCATTGGATTATCCTTTGGTAATAAAAGAAAAACTATAAAATTTAGGAAAAAACTATCTATATAGTAGATGCTTCATGCACATTAGATACCTACGAATGTAACAGAGATGTACATCATTGCCTAAAAAGCAGAAGACATTCATATCTGTCCTGAGAAAAGTAAACCTTCAGGGAGAAGTCCTTTTCCCTTACTTATCACCCAAACATTTATATAAGAGATTCAAATCTATCCAAGAATTTCTATTTTACACATGTGACCTTAATGAGGAAACTGGAGGGCTAGTGCCTTTTTTTCTCTCTCCTATCAGTATTCTCTCCATATCCCCAGACACAGAAAATCCTGATAATCTAATTGAAAGTAAAGAAGGCATGTACAGGTAGTTGTACATTCTACTTTTAATGATAAAGAGTCTGCAATTTGAAATGTATAGACAAAATTAGATAAAAAAAGAAAATTTGTGATAGTAAATACTGTAAGCATAGGGTTTTCATGTTCTTCATTAATGTTAATATAGGATGAGTTCTCATCTCAGTTCAGAAAAACTGAATAGATTAATTCCCATGAGAATCTAACAATGGGGTTGAGATCTGAATGCATCCAGTTTTAAGTACTTGACCCTTGAATAGAAAGTTAACTGAAGTAAGACCTATATATATATAATGTGTCCAGTAAAAAATATTATTTAACTTGGATATCCGCTCTCATTTGATGATAAAATAAAAGACACTAGTTCCTCAGAAAATGTACCTTGAAAAAGTAAGATGGAATAAAATTGCATAATTCAGAAGAGAAACATCGCTTTCAAGATGATTGACCTCTGTACATTATTTCTGTGTAACATGAGAGAGAAATCCATAGGAAATACATAATCCATAGGAAATACATAAATAAAGTAAAACTAAACCAAATAAACTAAGAAACTCATAAGAAATTATATGATATTGAATGGATGTCAAAGAAAAATTTCCAATGCAGGAGTGAAATCTATTTTGGTGAAAAATATTAAGGGGGATTGGAGGTGTAGTTCAGTGGTAGAGGGCTTGATAGGCATGAACAAGATCCTGGGTTCCATTCCCAGGATTGAAAAAAAAAAAAAGAAAGAAAGAAAGAAAGAAAAGAAAAAAATAAATACTTTAGAATGTAATGCACAGGGAAATTTTTAAAGAAAAACCAGAGAAAGTATTTTTCCTAAGAAAAATCTACTATATGTATGTAAATCTGCAAAAGTATTTGACTACATTTTGCAAAATTAAAAAAAGCTCATTAAGGAGATCTTTAGATAATGAAAAATTCTAGTTTTGAAATAATTACAGGTACATAATATTTGTAACATAGAATTATAATAAAAGTTACAGAAGTTATTTCTTTTTTAATTTCTCTAAACAAATACTTTAGTGACATCACTGGTTTTCACAAAAATGTACTGAGTATATGTCCTTACACTGAAGTAATTAAGTGCAAAGCACTGCAGAAATTAAAAAGAGTGAGGTGTAAAACAAGGAGACTGCATTTTAGATCCAGCCTACCAACTAGACCAGTAAACCTGGGCCACTCATTGAATATTTATACACGGGTCCTGATTAGTCAAATGCCCTCTGAGAACTTATGGACAAATATGTTGTATGATGAGATTACCTACTCCATTATCCTTTATCCTACCACTGTGTTTTGGGGGCTATTTTTCAACTTTTTTTGAAGGAAAATGTACCAACAGATTATCCAATACCACTTTAATGATAAAATTCACAAGAAGCTTCATAAGCAAAATGGTTAATTTATTTGTGAATAAACAATTTTGGAAATAAAGGCTTGATGACAGAATATGGAAAATTTGACAAGGATAACTGAACAGATGAAGTTCTTTTACAACCATTCAGATAGAGTGTGTATCACTTTCCAAGGGCAATAGTATCCATTATGAAATAAAAGGCTACTTATAATATTTAAAAGTGGGTAAGCATTTATTGTGTTATTCATGTTCCTTAAGAAACTTTCAAAAACTATACCTAGAAGCATGGATGCTCATGAATTTCTTTCAATTTTTCACATTTTGCATTCAGTGTAAATTATTAAAAGAGCATAGATTAACCATCCCTCAACTAAAGCTATTATCATTTGCACAATTTTTCATAATAATGCCTAGAGAAAATGAATAACATCCAAAACATCATCAATAAGCATCATGAGCAAAATAGGATTTTGTACACTGAGCTCTTACATAAAGGTCTTCTAGATAAATCGGTGACGCTGCTTTATAATGCAATACTCATAACTATTAGGGATTTATTAAAAGTTGATCTCAGTTTTGACTTTATTAAAACTTCATTTATTTTTGAGAAGCCACTTTTTATTTTCTGGAGTTTAGTATCTTCATCACTGCAAAGAATAGCTTCCATTATGTCTGGATCCTGTGTATCATTAATTCTATTGTTGTGTGATCATGTAGTTTACTTGGTAATAAGAAGTTTGTGATTTTTTGCACTGAGATAATTAATGCAAATAAATTCTTAAGAAACACAGGCCCTATTTCTATGCAAATAAACCAAGTGCTGACCAATAAAGGAATGAAATTAAGAAAATTATGAACTATATTAATTTGCCATCTGTACCATTCCTTCTCTGAATTATTCAGTTTTTCTCTAAACATGAAAATAAATTTGAAAGAATAAGCAATCCAATAGTCAGCATCCTAACAAATTATTTTCATTATTTGAATATGAGTTTCAGTGTTTATGAGTATTTTTGAAAAGACTGAAATGATATGACAAATGGATAATTTCACCAGAACAAATGTATTGTATGAAAGAAAATCTGGTGTATTTAATTTAGGTAATATTTACTCTGAAAGTCTAAGAATTAACAAGAGTTACATTAGTCCTGGTTTAGAAGTTTATTGGAGAAGTACATACCCTGAAGGCTATTAAATTTTTAAAATTTTATTTATTTCATAGAAATACTTTATTAATTGTAATTATTCTTATAGGGAAATATATATCTGAATTTCAAAAATTCCTATTTTATTTTCAACTCAGCTTATCTTTACAATTGAAACATGTAATCATTTAACTGATTACTGATTATAGAGTACCAATGCCAGTGTACCAATATTGGCAATATAGCAATAAAAATTTTTAAACTTACAGAATCTGTCAAATACTTTAAAATTTTTGTCTATTCTACACATTTATAAATAATTATTTTGAATTCTCACCTTAATTACCGAAAATTTCATTCCTTATAGAAATGTGAAATGGTGTAATTGCTGATGAAGACTGACAGGAACTCAAAAAGTTAAACATAAAAGGGCTGGGGTTGTGTCTCAATGGTAGGACACTTGCCTAGTATGCCGTGAGGCCCTGGGTTTGAGCCTTAGCACACATAAAAATAAAAATAAAAATAAAAATAAAGGTACTGTGTCCACCTACAACTAAATCAAAATTAAAAAAAGTTAAACATAGAATTGGCATATGAACTAGCAATTCTACTTAGAGACATACAGCCACAAGATTGAAAACAGGAACTCAAACAGGTATTCGTATACCAATCAATATTCATTGGGGCATTCATTGCAATACCCAAAAGATGAAAACAACCCCAGGTACTACCAATAAATGAATGGATAAACAAACTGTGGATAAACATATAATGGCATATTATTCAGCCACAAAAAAGAATGAATTTTTGATTTGTGCTCTCTGACGATTAATTTTAGGTACCAACTTGACTGTGGGGTACTCCGTTGTAAAGCGCTATGTCTAAAGGGTGTTTCTGGATGAGATTAGCATAAATCAGTGAACAGGAACGAAGATGGGTTCTGAATGTGGGTGGTCATCAACCAATTGGAGGAAGGCCTCGACAGAACAAAAGGTCAAAGGGAAGATGTGTTCACTCTCTCTCTCTCTCTGGAGTTGGGACACTCTTCTCCTCCTGCCTTTGAACATCAGAGCTCCAGGTTCTCTGACTTTCGAACTCGGGGTCTGTATCAGACTTTCGGACTTGGATGGAGACGTACTACATGCTTCCCTGGTTTTCCAGCTTGTAGGTGGCGAATTGTGGGACTTCTCAGCCTCCATCAGCATGAGAACCAATTCTCTTACTAAATTCCCTATCATGTATCTAAAAAAAAGTTCATTCTAAAATAACATTTTATTAAAATTGGTTTAAATTTAACCTGATTATTTATCAATGGCACATGTATTTTACTTTTGGATTACTTCCAACTATTCATTTAAGATGAAAACCGTTGTAGTTAATTTTGTGGAACATAATGAGAGAGGGTACTTATTCTAGGTATGTTGTTTTAACATTTTTGTTTTATCATTCTAGAGATATTGTGAAAACCAGGTATAATTCAAGTAAATTAATTTCCAAGGATTCTGATTAATGAAACATGGCATCTGTTTATTAACCTGAAATGGGTAAATATTACTCAATTAACTGGAGGGCATCATAAGGAACTATCCTAGTGGGATTGATGATGTCTACTCAGGAAAACAAATGATAGATCATATCTTTACCTAGAGAGCTCTGAATTGAAGCAAAGGGAGTTTGATATTCTTTAAGAAATATTTCTATCATACTGTAGTTCTGAGATGAATTGCCCTTCTCCACCCTGGAGAATGTTCTGTCTGAATACCTGGGACAAATCATGCAGAATCAGATTATTTCTCTTGAATGATGCTAGGAGAAACCCAGGCAAATTCTCACTATATCACTCTGTCTTCAATATTTCTTTAATACAACAAAAGTTTCTACCCTTAATAAAATATCTTATTGCACATTAACATGATTTAAGTTACATTTAATTTTATTTGGTTCATGGAATGGAATCTCTTTGAATTTATTTTGAGCAAGACCTTAGGAAACAGGATGACTTGGGGAAAAGACCTTAGTTTCATAAGTTCTATTTAATATACTATGTCCTCATGCATTTTTCCTAATGAGTTTTCTGCAAGTGAGTAAAGATATTTTCCCCTCCAATTTATATCCATTTCCAAAGTTATTATCTCCTGATCTTATCTCTAAAGTCTGCAGCATTCCTCTTTGGGGATCCCGTTTGGCATTTTTCAATAAGCAGAGGTCTTACCTACTCTTTGAGATCTTCCCTGTCTCAGAAAAACACTTTCAGTTTATAAGATGCAGTTGGTCCTGTTTTGAGTCATCAGTCATTTTTGGAAGTTTGCTTTCCTTGAATCACCAGGAGATTTTTAAACTATCTGATGGCAGAGTTCATACTGACAATGAATTCAGAAGAGGGAGAATGTCAGAGTTAAGGTTAATAAAGAAAAATTTCACAGTTAAGTCTGTACTTAAACAGGATCTGTGGAGGTTCACCCAGCCAAAGAAGAGGGAAGAAGTTCACTCAGATGTTGGAGCTAATGCAACAAAAGCACAGGAATAATGATGAGACATACTGATACTAATTCTAAACAATATGTGAGCAGACATAAGTTTAAAGTGATGGTGCAAGCAATGAAGATATTTTAAAACATTAAGTTAGAGGTAGAATATGTAAACAATTTCCTTAGTGTGGAGGTTTCTGAACCACTTCAAGTTCTTGTTTCTGTTCAACTCAAAAAATTCTATTTTCCAGGATTTTTCCCACTCTGAATATTAGAGGTACTGTGGAAATGAAATGCAAGTAAAGTGAACCATATTCAAAGAAGACTGATTAATGACAGAAAATCACTTCTGATTAATCTAATAGATTATTAAATCTAAGCCCTATTGCTCTGTTCACTAGAGTGAACCATAAGAAACTCTGTCTTGGTAAATTTGGATATATCTACCTAGAAAAACAAGTGATAGTTTAATATTAATTCTAATATTATGACTTTTAATACTTGCTCCTTGTTCTTAAATTGGAAGATATTAATTAACTTCTCGGTCAATATTAATGTGCAAACTTATTAGATCCTCATATAATTATAAACTTGCAAATATCATGTACCTATGAGAATCAGAGAAACAGTGAAAACACTAGATTTATTATTTTTTATTTATCAATGATTTCTTCTCCCTTAAATAAAATTAAACAAACTTATTCTCTTACAATTCAGGAGTGCAGGTATTAAAAAACAAAAACAAAAACAAAAACAAAAATAAAAAACAAGGTGAGGGCAGAAGATGTAGCTCAGTGGAAGAGTTTTATTTAGCTTACACAAGGCCTTGCCCTCACTCTTCAGCCCTGAAAATAATACCACCACAAAACAAAGCATTGTTTTTGGACTGCATTTCTTCTAGAGACTTGAGGGAAGAAGGGAAGAATCCATTTCCTGTATCTCTAGACTATTATTTCTTTCTTGATTTTTTTAAAGCTTATAACATAGTTTCTTGTTTTGTCATTTTAACTTCCATTTATTCCTCCTTAGATAATCATCTTTCTTTATGTAGATGTAATTTTGTGACATACTATTTTCCTTCTTTCTGAAGAACGTATTTTAACTTAGCTTGCAAGACAGATCAACTGGCAACCAACTCCCTCAATTTTTGTTTGTTGAGAGTCTCTCTTTCACTTTTGAAGGGGAGTACTTTTAGAGTATAGAATATTAAACTGGTGGATTTTTTTCTCTCTCAACATTGTAAATGTTTTGTTCCGCTATGGTCTTGCTTGCAGGGTTCTGACAAGTAAGACACAACTCTTAGTTTCCTCCTACATAGGTAAGGTGTGTTTTCCCCACCTGCAAGAGAAGAAAATGTGGTTTATGAAAATAAATATGAATAGACTGTGTTTTATTTTAAAGAACAGAGACTGTTCACATTAAAAATAATCTATTTGCCAAAAACCAATTATAAGTAGAGAGTGATAGTCTAGAGAGTGATAGTCTCTATTTCTATTATTTGATAAAAATTTCCTGGAAGTTCTCTTGAATGTTATTACACTGGGAAGTGTAAATAAACATGAAAAATTAGAATAAGCGTTATACTGAGAAGAAAGAAAATATCAGAGATAAAAATGTTCAAAGTAAAGATTGGTTTAGAGATCAGTAGTAAAGTACAACCAAGAAAGAAGTCTAAAAGAGAATCTTTAAAAATGTGATTCAAATCTCGGGAATTGTAAGGAAGTTGGGGGCAGGGTGTCTGGTAGCTACAATGAGAAGAAGCCTATGGTATCTGAGACCCACCATTTCCACATGTGTTAGGACAAAACCATACACCCCTTGAAAGTCCCATAAGGAAGCAGTATCCTCAGAGAAAGCCAATTTTAGGTGGGAGAAAGAAAAGAGAAGGGGATATTTTAGCTAACGTTTGAGGAAAGAATGAATTTTTCTTGTAACAGTCCCTGAATTTCAAATGAAAGATCTGGTTAGAATGGAAAGTACCCAAAGCAATGATAAAAGTGTGAAAATGAGGAATGACCTTGAAGGGGCTTTTTGCTATCAGCAAAAACAGCAGAGGTGAAGAGTTTGATTAAGATACGATGGCATGTTACTCAGCTTTCATTACCCTGTACACATGTACACATGTATGATTACACAAATGGTATGACTCTACTTCATATACAACCAGATAAACAAGTTGTACCCCATTTGTTTACAATGAATCAAAATAAATAAATTATTAAAAAAATAAAATAAAAATTTTCAAAAAAGAATGAATCTATGGTATTGGCTGATAAATGGATGGACTTGGAGAATATCATGCTAAGTGAAATAAGTCAAGTCCAAAAAACCAAAGGAAGAATGTTTTCTCTGATATGAGGATGCTAATTCACAATAAAGGGAAGCTGGGCACTAAGGAAGAATACTTACTTTAGATTAGGTAGAGGGCAGTGAATAGAGGGAAAGGGGTATGGAGGTAGGAGGGATAAGAGAGTGAAACAGACATTATTACATATATATATATATATATATATATATATATATATATATATATGACTGCATGACTCATATGATCCTACAACATGTATAATCAGAAAAATGAGAAACTATATTCCATTTGTGTATGATTTATCAAAATGCATCAGTGCACTCTACTGTCATGTTCAACTAATTAGAACAAATAAAAGAAATTTTAAAAAAAGAAAAAAATCAGAAAGCACATCATAATATAAAATAAATGAATTAAATGAGATAAAAGATAGTTCCAAGGTGGACAGAGGAGGTCTTAGTTGTCGTTTACTAGTAGCCTCCACGGCAGGTTGAGTGTCTGAGAGAAAGGAACAGTATGAGTGCCCTGATAGGACCAGTGACATTCTCATACATTTTGAAGAAAAGATTCATCAGCAAATCTTGCAGAGAAATTTCTCCAGGACTACAAAATTAGTAGGTGGGTGTGTGTGACATGGGGTAAAATTGCAATGGGTGGTAGTTTTAACTGGTTTCCTCTCAATTCAACAGGGTAAGCCCTGATAGAGCAAAATTACACATTATCTGCCATTTACATGACTGCTTAGCACAAAAGCACTTGTCCTAATCCCATTCTTTTTTTTATTAGTTCATTTTAGTTATATATAATGGTAGGGTTAATTTTCACATAAATGTATAAGCACATAATATAATTTTCTCTAATTCAGTACCCAGTAATTCTCCTTTTCCTCCCTTCTTTCCTCCCCCATCCCCTTCCCTCTATTCTACTGATCTTTCTGCTATTTATGTATTTTTATAATTACTGTCTTTTGGATATACATGAAGTGAAATTCATTGTGTTTTATTCAGGTATGTACATAGGAGAGTTAGGTCAGATTTTATTCTACCATTCTTCCCCCTTTCCAGTCTTTCTTTCTTCCTACTCAGTCCTCTTCCTATATTTCACTTGTCTCTCTATTTTGTTTTCATGAACTTCCATCCCCTCTTTTCTTTTCTTTCTTTATTTTTATTTTATCTTTTTCTCTTAATTTTATTTTAGCTCTCATATAATAGAAGAAAAATTTTATCTTTGACTTTCTGGGTCTGGATTATTATACTTAGCATGTGTTTGTATTTAGTTTCATCCATTTAAAAACAAATGCCATAGATTCATTCTTCTTTATGACTGAGTAATACTCCATTGTGTTTATGTATATCATGTTTTCTTTATCCATTTATCTATTGACAGGTACCTGGTTTGGTTCCAGAGCTTGACTTTTGGGAATTGTTCTATCATAAACATTGATGTGTCTGCATCCCTCTAGAATGGTGACTTTAGATCTTTTGGATATGCACCAAGGAGTGGGTGAGATAGCTGGATAATTTGGCTTCCATGTTTTTCAGCAAGTAACATTTCATCATTCCCTGCTTAATTTATGCTTTATAATCTAATTGTAAAAGTCATCTCATTTAAATTATCAAGGAAACTGATCAAATCTTGGATATTAATTAAATATCTGTTAAGTACACAATCAACAATAAAATGGAATACATATGCAAATACACTTCACTGAAACTTTGAGTAATCTGAGCATCTTCTATAAGTAATAGAGAATGATGCAATTTAGGATTTACTTGTCCTGTACCTAAGACTTGAACAGATAATAGAATTTCTCATTTAATGTTTTAATATTCCATTGTCAATTGTATAGAAATTTTATTTTTTTTAGATAACTCATTTATATCAATCATTGTTTATAAAAATTTATACACTGATTAACACCAAGGTTATATCTGTTTATAATAGGCAAAATTCTAAGTTGGATAGAGAGAGAGAGAGAAAGATTATTATTAGTGGGTCTGGCCTAATCATCTGAACCCTTAGAAAACACAAGTTTTATGAGGAATTTGATGTGAGGTAGAGTCTGTCACTGATGTTGAAGATGAATTGCTATGAATGGGAATGAAGGAAAATGGCATATGGGGCCAAGAGTGACTCTCAGTTGATTGCCAGCAAGGAAATAAAGACCCCATTCCTATAACCACATGGAAGAAATTCTTCCACAGCCATGTGAGTTGGGAGAAGAGGAGCTTAAATTTAGATGAGAAACATTTTGGCCAGCATCTGTAATTTAGCCATGCCATATCTAGATTTAGATCTACAGAATTTGGAGCTAATACCTGGAAGTTGCTTAAGTTGCTGTTTCTGATAATAAAAACTAACACCCTTTAAAAAATAAAGATTGAACATGCTACTTAGCTTCGAGTTACATATTTTGACTCTCTTAACACTTAAAGAACGATTAGTGTGAGAAAAATGGTCAACAATGTATAATCCATGTTGCTAATCAGATCAACTCACACAATTTTCACAGACCCTGATATTCATATTTACAATTTGCCATTCCAAATGACATATTTCTCAAGTCTTCGTGCTTGTGTGACTCATAGAGGAAAATGCAGGAGTGGGTAAAGTTCTGTGTAAATGATGATAGTATAAAACATGGTCTTTTTCTAAAGGATGATATTTTCTTAATTTTAAAAATATTGAACATTTAAGTGTATGTCATTTTTCATAATTCTAAGGATTTAGCAATGTTCTTACTCTCACAACACTTAATGTTCAAACAGTGAGAAGACATCTAGTAAACAAGGAAACAAATAAATGAGGCAAGATAAGGGCAATAGTTCAGGAAATGACTTGCTCAGTTTAGGCAGAATGATATGCTGGTGATGAATGTACTTACTTGGACTGAGTGTTCAGAGTAAGCCTTTGTAAGCCATAGGTATATAAGAGGAAATATGAAATGACACAATATCAGTTATGAATGAAACTTATGGAATTTTTTTTTTAGAAATAATGGCATGAATAAGGATCCTGAGACAGGAATAAGTTTGATATATTCTTGATGAGAAAATAGGTGATTGTGGCTACAGTTTAGAAAAGAATATAGAGAAGTAAGTGCTGAGTTTAGGAGTGATAGAAATCAGGTCAAATGTGGTCTTGCTGCTTAAAAATGTAATAAACTATAGTTTAATTCAGAGTTCAGTGGAAAGAAATGTAAAAGTTTCAGGATGATAAGAGATATGACCTAATTTTTATGTCTTAGAAATTTCACTTGTATTTCTTTTCGGGAACCCAGGAATTACTTCTTTGCACTTCAGTATGTTCTTTCAAGTTTTATTAAATATTTTTAAAGATTGTTTTACCTCTTCTCTTGCCCATTGTTAATTTTTCCTTTTTTAAACAATTTTGACCCTCCTGTTATTCCTTTGTTGACTTTTCTTTGCCTGCAGTTTCTTATTTACAAGGTTTGAAAAAGTATTTAAACAGAAATTCAAGATCTGTTTGCAAAATTTTGATAGGCAATAATAATAATATTCACTTATAATATGATTTATTATAATTGTGCTAAATTATTTTGTTTTTGATTTTTAACTTAATCATCATTTTTTATCATAAAATATCATTGAAAGATAGATAATTTCCTTTATCCATTAACTTTGGTTGATTCTGCATTTTGACTATTGTGAATAGTGTTGCTATAAACTTGGGAGTGTAGGTATTTCATCTCATTTGGATAAATGTCTAGAAATGGTATTGCTCGATCTGATGGCAGTTCTTTTTTTTTGTTTTTTAAGAACCCATATAGACTTTTTAATAATCATTGTACTAATTTACATTCCCCAAAACAGTAATAATATTACCGCTTTCTCTGAATCTAGCATTTATTATTTTTCTTTATTTATTTTACCTATTGTAATTGGAGTACATGAAACCTCATTGTGGTTTTGATTTTAATTTTCTTAATGATTAGTGATATTGAGCATTTTTTCATACTTTTTGACTATTTGAATGTCTTTTTTAACTAAATATTTATTAAGTCAGTTGGCCATTTTTTATTTGTTTGGGTTTCCTTGTTTTTGAGATTGTTGTGTATATATATTTCTTATATATTCTGGATATTAATTCCATTCTGCAGGTTGTCTCTTCACTCTGCTGATTCTTTCCTTTGCTGTGCATCAGCTTCTCAATTGGTTATAATTTCATAATCCTATTTATGTCTTATCCAAAAAAAAAAAATTGCCCATACAGTTCATTTGAAGTGCTTCCTCTGAGTTATCTTTGGGTTGTTTCATAGTTTTACAGTTTATATTTGAATCTTTTTAATACTTAAGTTGACTTTTGTATGTGGTGAGATAGAGGGGTCTAGTTCAATTTTTCTACATACAGATAGCCAGTTTTCCATGCACCATTTATTAAAGTTACTATCTCCAATGTATGTTTTTGGCAATATAATAATAAATAAATGCATACTAGACATATAGGCATTTATTCCTGGTTTCTTTATTCTATTTCACTGATCTATGTATTAATTTTTATGTCAGTACTGTGCTCTTTAGTCCAGTTTTATAATATGTTTTGAAGTCATGGATTATGGTTTTATCAGTTTTATTCTTTTCGCATAGAATTTATTTGGATATTTGGAGTTTTATGTTTCATAAATACTCTAAAAGTTTTTTCTTTTTCTATTTTGGAGATTGCCATTGGCATTTAGATGTCGATTGCTTTGAATCTCTAAATTACTTTGGGTAGTATAAACAATTTATAAGTATTAATTCTTCCAGTTAAAGAATGTGGGAATTCTTTCCACTTCTTGATCCTCTTTATTTTCTCTCATCTACATTTGTAATTTTCATTGTGTAGATCATTAATTTCCTTGATTAATTATATTATTGGTATTTTATTTATTTTTATAGTTATTCAGACTGGGGTTATTCTATACTTTTTTTTTCAGATCATTTTATTGTTGGTAGAAAAGACTACTGGTTTCTTTAGGTTGATGTATTCTTAAACTTTGTTGAGTTTATTTTTCAGTTCTAATAATTTCCTGGTACAGTGTTTAGAATTCTCTATGTATGAATCCATTCCATCTGCAAATAGAAATTGTTTGGCTTTCTTCTTCCTTGTTTTGATGCTCTTTAAAAAATCCTTGTCTTACTCTAGATTTTAGAGGAAATGCTTTCAAGTTTTCCTAACTCAATACTATGTTGACTTGGGTTTGTCAATGGAATACTTTCTTGTGTTGAGGAACAGTCTTAACTAATTTGTTGAGGGTTTTAACAATGATAGCATGATAATTTTGTCAACTGCTTTTTCTACTTCTTTTCAAATAATCATATTGGTTTTGTTCTTCACTCTGTTGATCTGATAAATTACATTTATTGAATTGTTAGGTTGAATGATACTTGCATCCTTGGAATATATTTCACTTAGTTAACATGTATTTAGTTTGAATATTGTTGGCTAGTAATTTTTTGAGAATTTTAGTATCTATATTCATAAGGTCTGATTGGTTTGCAGTTTTCTTTTTTAGTCATGTTGTTTTGTTTGGTGTCAGAGTAATGAATTTGAAATGGTTCTTTCTCTTTCCTTTTTTGGGAGGAAGGAATTGCCTGAAAATTAGTGTTGGTCCTTTAAAAATTAAATTGAGATGTTTCTTTATTGATTTTTTTGGGGGGGGGGCCTGGATGATTTGCCATTGGTGAAAATGCAGTTTTGAAGTTCCAAACTATTACTGTATTACAGTCTCTTTCTGTATATATATCTAATATTTGTTTTATTTAATTGGATGCTCTGGCATTAGATGCATATATACAATTGTTATTCATACAACACAATTTATATTTCTTGCTGAGTTGATCCTTTTTTATTATATAGGGATCTTGGTATCTTGACATTTTTAACTAATAGTCTATTTTATCAGATACAAATGTAGTAATTCCTGATCACTTTTGCTTCTGGTTCCTATGGACTGTATTTTTCCTTTCCTTTAATTCAGCCCATCTGTCTTTTCTGCTGAAGTTGGATTCTTCATATCATTGAGCATTTTTAAATCAATCCAGTCAGTCTAAATTTTTTAATTGAGGAGTTTAATCTGGTTGCCTTCAAGGTTATCCATGAGAGGTAAAACCTTACTCCTATTATTTCATCATTTCTTGTGTTTCCTTTGTCCTTTTTTCTTTTCTCTCTTGTTCATCTTTGTGCTTTGGTAGTTTTCTATAATAATAAGATTGGACTCTTTCTCTTTTGTGTGTCTTCCACTAGTGAATTTTATACTTTAGCATGTTTTCATAATGATAACTTTTGTCCTTTACTTCTAGCTTTAGGAATTTTTAAGATATTTATTTGTTAAAGCTGGTGACGAATTTCTTCAATTTTTAAATTATCTTTGAAACTCATTAACTCATTATTTCTCTTTCATTTCTGAGGTTAGCCTTGCTAGTCATAGTATTCTTCCTTCACAGTTCTTTTCTTTTTCTTTTGGACTTGGAACACATTATCTCATGTTTCTGGTCTGTAGTATTACTTCTGAAAACTGTGTTGCTACTCTAACTAGGATTCTCTTCAATGTGACTTGATGTTTTCCTCTAGCTATTTATACAGTACTTTTTCTTGCACTTTTGACTGTTGGACTAAAATGTACCTAGGAAAGAAAATTGGGGGGAAATACACTGGAGATTCTTCAGGTTTTCTGAAGTTGGATATCCACATCTTTCCAAAGATGGGGCAAATTTTCAGCTATTATTCGCTAAATGGGTTTTCTATGTCTTTTTCCTTCTCTTTTCTTTATGATTGACAATGATGTCAATATATGTTCAAAGTCTTAAAGGCATTCTTCTTTATTTTTTTTTCTTCTGACTGCATTATTTAAAAAAAAAAATTTATTCAAGTGCCATAAGTTTTCTTCAACTTAACCTTTTCTGTTGAAGTTTCTCCACTGTACTTTTTATTTTATTTAATGAGTTATTTAGCTCCAATATTTCTATTTGATTCTTTCTTTGATATTTATCTCTGTTCAGTTTCTCATTGAGATTATGAATTTCCTTAAAATTCTTTTAAACCAATTCATCGATACACTTTTCTTTAGGATTTGTTGTTAGAATGTTATTGCATTCCTTTTAGAACATCCTGCAATATTTCTTTTCATGCTTCATGTGTCTCTAAGTTGATATTTGAAAACATGGCAAGTCAGTTGTCCCTATTGATTTTACTGTGGCATTCACAGTCTTTTTCTTGGTCATGTGTCTTAGTGTGTTGCTCAGTATATGTTGGTATTGGTTCCTACTGCAAGGTAGTATAGCTTCTTCACCTATAGTCAGTTCTCACTCATGTCCCACGTGGGTGAGGGAAAGGGTTTCTGTCAGAGGGATGGTGTAGCTGCTATATATCAGAAATAAAATATATGTATATTTTATTTTTATATATTTGAAATAAAAGACAAAATGTAAGAATATCTTAAGAGTGGGGGCATGACCAATTGAGCAGTCCAGAAGGGTCTGGCTCTAACAGAGTAAAAAGTGCTTGCTTGCTTTATTTATATTGGTACAGATCAAAAGGGACCTGCAGAAACTTCTTTGATAAAAACAAGATAGATGGAGGGGAAGGTAAGCAGACCATTTGGCTCTAGCAGGTCACTCACATCTCTGGTGCTTGTACTCACACCTGAGCAGTGAGCTAACGCAGGACACCCCATGACTTAGACATTCTGGAACAGTGGATATCCCACTCTGAGTTACTGAGGCCAGGCAATCCTGGTTAATGGTTCAAACTTTGCCCTGTTCTCATACCAGTCATGAATGGCTTCCTGCATTCAGCATTAGTGATTCCTGAGGGTATCTCAATGATATAAATAAAATATTTATGGGATTTCTCTGCCAGATGTGATGCAGCTCACTGAGGCAGGGTGGTTTGCAACAGAGGTCCTGTGTACAGTATATGTGGATGCTGATACAGAGAACCTGTCAGGTCTTGCAAATTATGAGGGAATAAGGCCATTCTGATGATCCCAGGTGAACATACTCAACACTCTGAACAGCAGGTTCATGGTGCCCATCAGTGTCTTTAAGACTCCTCTGTTGGTCATAGTCAGGTGTAGCAAATATCCAAGGGCTATGGAGGGGCCAGGATGCTATCATGATCCCAGATGAGGTATTCATCAATTTCAAAGGCTGCATTTCAATTTCATTGTAACTTTGCTGGCCAGAATGTTCAGTGTAGGCTGTTCAGTTGCTTCCTAGGATTTTTGGAGACAATCTCCCCTGGCTGCAGGAGGATGGGTGGGGATGCTCATATGCTTCCTGGGACTATACGTTGATGGGGTCTCAAGATGGCATTGTGCAGCAGTAGTATCTTGGATGGAGACGTCATAATATGGGACAAATTTCTCTACTGTAATGCAGTGGCTTAGTTTCCCCGGCAATTTTCCAAACTGAGCTCAGGGTGTATAAAGGCTGCCATCTTCTCCAGCAGCAAATATTCAGTTGTTCATGGTGTTCTTTGGGACTTCTGGAACCTCCTATTCACCCACTCCCCACCATGCAATGTCCCTCTTGGCTTATCTGAGAAGTTAGGATGGTAGATATGCTGCTTTCCCTTTATAAGGTCATTCTGATATCCCCTCGTCTGAGTGTCTGCCACATTGCTGATGCATTTCAGCATTTCCATCAAATATCCCCATGGAATATTGCAATCCATATCATTTACTTTGGTACATTTTGTGGAAAGAAACCTGCAATACAACTCTAATCAGTCATCCTTCTGATATTTGGGGAAATTTTGATTCCGTTAATGATAAATGATAAGGAGTGAAGAAATATCTTTGCAAAAAAATCAAATACTAAATTAATATACTTTGAATTTCAAATGAATGTTAGACCTTTATATCATTCTTTTTCTTAATTAGTTACTTTTATTAGTAAAAAAAAAACCTCTAATATAAAAGGTATGTCTTTGAGTGAGAAAATGCAACACAACTATGACAATGAAAAAACTGTGTATTACTGTAGTTTGTGGAGCAATTATTGGGTGAGAGAAAGGGTCAAAATTCTTCCCTTTCATAAAGTTAAATGCTTTGCTGCATTTTGACTCTTCAACCTCTTCAGTATTTGTTTTCTGGGATTATCAGTTTGAATAGTTCTAAATATTATATTATTTTTCTTTCAAATAGCTATTTTATAATCAGTATCTTTTATTTTGGTGACTTTTAATAGGATACTTCTATGATAGAGCATCACCTAATTTTCAGTAATTTAAAAATTGTAAGTAGAACATTTAATAATCATTGTACAAATTCCTTCTCTCCAATTAAAGAGACAGTATATTTAATATAGCAGATAAAACCTATAAGCACTAAACAAGACTACCTTGATTCACATTTTTGCCTCAGCACAAAATATATCTGTTGACTTGGTAAGGTACAAGGCCTCATTATGATTCAATTTTCACCTTACTTAAGTATAGATAATAACATTATCTACTTTCTAGATTCAGAGGAAATGATTTTATATGGATAGTAGTTGACTGGAAAGATGCTGTACATATACACATTTATACAACATCGAATACATCTGGCATGACTAAATATTTAATTAAGGTTTGCAATTATTAATACCATTATATCTATCTGGTATAATCTAAATAATTGGAATAAAGATATTTATTTCAGTATATGACTGCTGAAGTTAAATTGTATAAAGAAAACAAAGCATACTTGTTCTGTCTGTTCACTAACAAAATCAAATTTTATGAAAATAACCCATTTCTAATCATTCATTTACAGCAATTAAACTGACATTCTGAGAATCAGAGCAAGACATTTCAAGTAAACAAAAGCTTAGATATTCTTTTCAGGCTATATCCAGGCTTCATCCCTCCAAACTTGTGAGGATTCAACATTTTTTTTTTTAAATCTTGATTTATGCCTTAGAGAACAAAGTATAAGCCAAGGATAATTCATTGACCTGACAAAAACTACAGCAAAAAGAGAAAAAGTCAATGGGATTTGGTGATAGTTTATCACTCACGGTGACTGGGTTTATCTCTGGGCCAAAATCAATAATGTTGGGGAAAAAAACAACTTAGATGGAAGAATGCACTGAATGTCTTCCTAGTTAATATGTCTATCTGCTTTTCTTTTACTTCTCTTTTTAATCCAGTGAATTATTCTTAAGGAAACTCTAATATATTAATATATGAGAAAAAATTTATCTTTATGTTAGAAATAAAATTAAGTAAATTTTCCATCACTAAGTTGCCAATACATCCAGTCACATTTGTATTAATAAATTAAAGTTAGCAAAGTATTTAATTATTTTAATTAATGCTTAATCTCAAAATTATAACTATTATACATTGTACATAAACATGAGATCAAATGGACTTTAAAGAAAATTCTCATTAACTGTTTTCTCAATGATAATTATCCAAAAAACAAGGATAAAAATTATTACTCCCTACATAGTTAAGGAAATTTCACTAAGAAGATTATTCTACTGTTACTATGTAGCTTCACTATTTTGAAAACTTTTAATATGTACATATAATATGTTAAAGGAGCATAAAGTTATAGACTAACTTTAATGTGCTAGACAATTTATACAAAATAGGACATATTTTGTTCTTTTAGTTATTCTAGGGTTTCAGAGTTGATCATTGTACTTGAAATAGTTTTTTTTTCACATAAATTACCTTCCTATTTTTCTCACAGAACTTAGTTTTTCTATTAGTAACCAAGTGAGAAAAATTATATTAACGCCTTATAACTGCCAAATGCTGGACTCAGTATTTCACCTGTAGTATATGACTTGATGCATTTGAAACCCTTGTGAAGAGAATGCTGATCACTTTTGTAATTTGCAAGAGAAGAAGTTGGTATACATACCAAATCCAAATCTCTACCATACTCTCCTTTTCTGCCTCCACATGTGTATATCATGTGTGTGAGATGGGCAGCTAAGAGAGGTGCTGCATAACTTCTAAAATTAAAAAGCAACAATATAATAGACAGTGGTGATTGCCCCAATAATGTTATAATTCTTACTAAGAACTCTAGTGTGTGATATTTTATCCTACCTGCAAACTAACAAGTTATCCTGAAACAGTTCTGCACAGTCTGGTAGAAGACATACTATTTCTGGGGCAAAGATGGAATAGTTTATGTCAGCCATAGGAGTGGTTCTCTATGTTAGTCGGCTTTTCATCACTGTAACCAAAAAACTTGACAAGAACAACTTAGCGAAGGAAGAGTTTATTTTGGTTCTCAGTTTTAGAGGTTCAGTCCATGGTCAACCAATCCCATCTCTTTAGGCCTGAGGTGAGGAAAAACATCATGGTTGAAGGACAGTGGAGGAGAGCAGTGTCTCACATCATGGTGGTTGGGAAGCAGAAAGGAATGAAGGGAGGAGCTGGGAGAACAGATATAATTCCCATGGTCATGCTCCCAGGAACCCATCTCCTCCAGTCATGTCCCAGAGCCCACAGTTACCACCTGTAATTAGGATGGATTTTCTAGGTAACTGCTCTTGTAATCTATTCACTTCAACTATGAATACTCCTGTATTAACACAAGAGCTTTTGGTGACATCTTTGTTCATTCTTCTGAGTCACTGATATTATGGATGTGCATCATCACACTCCAGGGGCTTACCTGAATGCCAGATCCATAGGCAGTATTTGGATATTTACCCAATCCAAAATATCCAAACAGTGAATAACTTAAAAGCAAAGAAAATGGGAGTAATCATAAGACCATATGATTTGCTGACCAGGTCACATATATAGGCAACCAGACTCCCTGACACTCTAACAGCTTCCTAAATATGCAGTTGAAGTATTAGCTCAGAAGATACATGAAAAGATGACATGATCTTTTAAGGTGGAACATATATAGCAAATCAAAAACTGTATGGTGCTATGTTATAGCAAGGATTATGAGTCTGTAAACAAAAGCACAGAACAATAGTAACCCTACTTATCATCACTCTCATTGATCCAGTGAAGAATATATATTTTTTTAATTTCCTGGCACAACTCTTGATGATAGAGGATTGGAGGTCCCCGTAGCCAAAGAGGTCACATTCATACCAGAGAAAAAAACAAGTGTGCCATGGAAATGCAAGTTAGAGACACTGTGATATTCTAATAGGATTTCTTATGTTCAAAAAAGTGAGAAGGGGGGGGTTCGTTATATTGATGAGGTAATTAACCTTGATCAATAAGAAGCATGAAAAGGTGCATGGAATCCAGGTGATTCATGTGGACACCTTCTAGTATTCCTTCCCACATTGTGGCTGTGAACAAACACACGTAAGTGCTCCCCCTCTAAAAAGAATCACAAAACAAGTTGGCACCAGGACCAACTCAGAGGAGTGAAGAAAATATAAAATGAGCAGGGAAATTTAAAATGAAAGACAAGTACCAACACCAAATCTCAGACCCAAGATCAAATGTAGCAATAGAGGTCAGAGTTCATCCAACTAAACTCCCCCTCCTAAATTCCACAGTGGGAGGAAGGAACCAAAGGAACCATGGAGAAATTTTTTCCCAAACTTATGAAGAAGAATATGTTCACACAGGAGAAAGGATGAATAATGGGAGCCATGAGACTGCACCTCACAGATCTCCAACTATGGGGAGCATAATTTACCAATGGCACCAGTTCTATTATTCAGAAATTTATGTCCACTTTTTTACTGAGACCACACTTCTTTCCAAACTCCCTGCTTTTTAGTAGTGTCATGTTGGAGGTTAAGATTTATATTAGGGAAAATTTCTTATACATAACAATGGTGAGTATTAATTTTTTAATCCATTGTGATAATGTTTGCTTTTACATTTGGTGTAATTATTTAAAGTTTTGGGATTATCGTGCCCCCAAAAATTAAAGTTTGGGATTAAATTGTCCATCTTTCTCACTTGTATTTGTCACATCCATTTTTTATATTTTATTTTTAGTTATAAACAACAACAGGTTTCCCTTTTCTTTGTTTTCTTTACCCTTTTTTTAAAAACTTTCTTTTGACCTAATTACTAATTTTTTTTCTATTTATTTCCTTGGTTGGCTTATTACCTTTAGCTTTCATTGTCTTCTTTTAGTAGTTACTTTGGAGTGTATGGTATATATTTTTATCATATCACAGTCTAATAAGATAGGTTATAAATCTCAATTATTATTATTTTGGATATCAATCTCAAATCTGAAGATATATTAAAATAAGAATCCATTTCACAAGTTATTTGTTATTATTAGTTATTTATGCCATTTATTTAAGTAAAATTACATTTTCCTATGGTGTTTTTCTTTTCAAAAATGAATTCTTTAGAATTTTGTGTACTTTAGGACTATTGATGATGAATTATGTCATATTTTATATGTCTGCAAAAAGAATATTTTCTTTCCTTCAATCTTCAAAGGTATTTTTTGAAGGGTAGTGATTTCTACAGTGATAATTTTCTCTCTTTTAATACTTATCACATGTTGCTATCCTCTCCTCCAGTCATATTGCTTCCACTAAGAATCCTGTTGTCATTTTATCTATATTTAGACCCTGGATGTTCTTAAAATTTTCCCTTTTCCACTAAAGTTAAGCAATGTGATCATAATGCATTGTGAGACATGTTCGTAGTAAATGTGCTTGTTGAAGATGTGGCTTATTTACTCCTTCCTTTCATCAAATGTAGAACATTTTCAGCAGTTCAGACCTTTAACATATTTTTTTCTGTCATGTCTGCTCTTCTCAAACCGGGGAATCCAATTAATCAATACTTAGCTGATGGAAGTTGAACCAGAATTCACTGATGCTCTGCCATTTTCTACTTAAAACCCTGTTGACATATAATTTTCACACATTAAAAGTGATTTTTTTTTACTATATAATTCAAAAATATTAGTGAATTTTCAATTTAGTGAACCATAAAGTTCACTACAGTGAATTTTAAAGTTGTGAAACCACCACAACTCTCCAAATCCAGAACATTTGTTTCACACCCCAAAAATCCCCTGTGTACATTTCTAGGTACTTCCTATTCTTAATTCTAGCATAGGGCAAACAACTGACTTGTCTTTGTTGGTCTGTCATTTCTAGACATTTTATATAAATGAAATAATGTATCATCTTTTAGTATTTGGTTTTTCACTTAACATAATATTTTGAGGTTCTTATATATTGTAGCATCTATTCATGCTTTATTCTTTTTTATTACTTAATACTATTCTGTTGTACAAATATACTAGATTTTAATTATCCTTTCATCAACTTATGTACATTTTGATTGTGTTCCTTAGTGTCTATTATGAATAATTTTGCAATTAATATTCACAAAAACTATACATGTGGATATGTGTTTTAGTTTCTCTTGATTAGCTATCTATCAGTGAAATTGCTTGACCATATTATTCTAGTCGATATAAGGTAACTTACATTTTTTCTAACAACTAACGTCACTGAACATGTGATTTTTAGATTACACATATGTTCCATGATGAAATGCATAGTTACATCTTTTGATAATTTTTATTTATTTTTTTCAAATTTTGAGTGATGAAGTATTTTTACCTCATATATTCTGGATAAACATATTCTAGATAAAGTTTCCATATGTAATGCATTATTGCTTCACATATTTTTCCATTCTGTGGTTTGCCTTTTCATTTTTTCAATGACATGTCTTGAAGTGCATAAGTTTTAAAGTTGTTCATTTTTATCAGTTTTTAATCATTTACAATTTTGTTGTTATCTAATCTCTACCTAACCCAAGGTCATAGAAATAGATTTTTTCATTCCATTCTAAGAATTTTATAGTTGTATAAAACTTATATTTTTATCTGTGATAATCTTTTAGTTGCATTTTACGTATGCTATAAGATAAGAATGTAAATTCATCTTTTTGCTTGTGAATTTCAGCACCTACTTTTAAATATAGCAATTTTGTAGAATTCAGTTGATAATAAACATGACGGATTATGCCTTTACGTAAGTTTTCTAACCTGCATACCTATATTCCAGTGGCAAGTTTAGATAACAGCAAATCTACAATTTTAATCTTTCCTTTTGACTATCCTTGGTCCTTCACATATTTACATAAATCATATGATCTACTCCTCCAGTTCTGAGAAACAAAAAAAAAAAAGAAAGGCAGTATATTTAGATATCTCAATGAATCAATTTGAGTATAATTTCCATTAAGATATTAATGAATCTCTAACAGTAAAATTCACTGTGACTTCAAATATTTAGATATTTTAAAAACTTTTAAATATCTCAATTTCTAATATACATGATTACATTTACTATATTAAATTAATTCCTCATTATTTTATTCTTTTTTGTTTAAGAACAAAGACATAAAATTTTGTCTTTTTTGTTCTTTTTAGATATACATGACAGTAGAATATATTTTGATGTATTATAAATACATGGAGTATAACTTATTCTAATTAGGATCCCAGTCTTCTTTCTGTACATGATGTGGAGATTCACTGTGGTGTATTCATATATGTACATGGGAAATAATGTCTGATTCATTCTGTCTTTCGTATTCTAATCCCCGCTACCTTTGATTCATTCCCCTTTGAATAATGCACTGCACTTCTGTCCTCCCCATCCTCTGCCTAACTTTGTGTTAGCATCTGCATATCAGAGAGAACATGAAGCCTTTGGTTTTGGGAGATTGACTTATTTCACTTAGCATTATGATCTCCAGATCCATCCATTTACTGGAAAATGCCAAAAAGTCATTCTTTTTTATAGCTGAGTAATACCCCATTCTGTACATATACCACATTTTCTTTATCCATTCATCTGCTGAAGGGAACTTTAGTTAGTTCCATAGTTTAGCTGTTGTGAATTGAACTGCTATTAACATTGATATGACTGTGTCACTGCACTGTGCTGATTTAAAATCTGCTGGATGTGTACCATGGAGTGGGATAATTAAGTCAAATAGTGACTCCATTTTAAGTTTTTTGAGGAATTTCCAGACTGCTTTCCAGAGCAGTTGTACCAATTTGCAGTCTCACTGGGAATGTATGAATGTTCCCTTTCTCCCACATCCTTGCCAACATTTATTGTTGCTTGTATTCTTGATAATTGCTATTCTGACAGGAATGAGATATAATTTCAGTGTAGTTTTTTTTTTTTTTTTTGTAGGGGGGAGGTGCAATTATTTTTATTTTTATTTGTTCTAATTAGTTGTACCTGACAGTAGAATGCATTTATACATTTTGACAGATCATACATAGAGTGTAATCTCTCAATTTTCATTTCTCTAATTGCTAGAGATTTTGAACATTTGTTCATATATTTATTGACCATTCTTATTTCTTCTGGGAAGTGCCTGTTAGTTGCTTTGTCTATTTATTGATTGGTTTATTTGTGTTTCCTCTGATGTTAAGATTTTTGAGTTCTTTATACTACTGAGATGAATGCTCTATCTAGGGTGTAGGTGGTAAAGATTTTCTCCCATTCTCTAGGCTCTCTCTTCAGGCTCTTGATTGTTCCTTTGCTATGAAGATGATTTTTATTTTGGTACCATCCCATTAATTGATTCTTGATTTTACTTTCTTGTGCTATAGAAGTCTTGTTGAGGAAGTCAGTTCCTAAGTCGACATGACAGAGACTTGGGCCTACATTTTCTTCTAGTAGGTGCAGTGTCTCTGGTCTAATGCCTAGGTCCTTGATCCATTTTGAGTTTAGTCTTGTGTAGGGTGAGAGATAGGAGTTTATATATTCTTTTAAAAGTGCTATCGTTAATAGGATTATTTCTTAATTTAATTTTCATATTTTATCATTATTTGGAAATATATAGAAATACATGTGTTGAAACTATATCATAGGACCTTGGTTAATTTGTTAGTTTTAATAAATTGCTTATTATGCATAATATCATGTATATTTCACCGGATTTTGTTTACCAATATTTTGTTAATGATTTTTGCATTAATATTCATGGGAAATACTAATATATGTTTTCATTTTCTTGAGATTTATTCATCAGTTTTGGTGTCATGGTTATTATCCTCAGAGATAACTTTTGGTAGACTCTTTACTCTTTTAGTTTGAATAGTTTATATTACTATGTCTCTAAATTTACCAATCTCTTTTTGCCAATATCTAACCTGCTTTGATTTCTATTTTGTGTATGTTTAAAAATCTCAAACATGGAAATTTTCATTACTTGAAATATGATTTCAGTAATTTTTATATTTTTGATATTTACAGCCTTGCTCTAATATTCTTTTACCTTATCGAATATATTACAATTCTTAACATTGTTAATTTCATCATTCATTTCCTCTCTGTGTCTGTTTCCATTGACTGATTTTTTTTGTCCCCCTTATGGGTTATATTGTTCTGCTTCTTCAAACACCTTATAAATTATTGGATGATACATCCAATTGTGAATTCTATCTTCTCAAAAACTGAATATTTCTGTATTCATATAACATTTTTGAAGTTTAAGTCACCCTACTTGGAAGTAGGGTGATCCTTCGAAGCTTACATATTTGTTAGACAGGGCTAAGGCAATCTTCAGTTTCAATATCTAATTTTCCCCAAATACTAATGAAATAACTTCAAATTTTTACTTTCTGTAAGCCCTATAACTTAGAAAAATGTTCCCTTCTTAATAGTGGGTTCAATACCTCTAGTAATTAGAAAAAAGCAAATTAAAACAAGTCTAAGATTTCATCTTACCCCAATTAGAATGGCTTTTATCAAGAACGCAAACAATAATAGATGTTGGCATGGATGTGGGGAAAAAGGCACACTTTAACATTGCTGGTGGAGTTGCAAATTGGTACAGCCACTCTGGAAAGCAGTATGGAGAATCTTCAGAAAACTTGGAATGGACCCACCTTTTGACCCAGTTATCCCATTCCTTGGTTTATGCCCAAAGGACTTAAAATCAGCATACTACAGTAACACAGTCACATCAATGTTTATAGCAAGTCAGTTCACAATAGCTAGATTGTGGAACCAACCTAGATGCCCTTCAACAGATGAATGGATAAAGAAACTGTGGTATATATACACAATGGAATATTATTCAGCCATAAAGAATAATAATGTTATGGAATGTGCATATAAATGGATGAAACTGGAGAATATCATGTTAAGTGAAATAAAACAATCCCCCAAAACCAAAGGCCGAATGTATTCCCTGATAAGGGGATAATAATATATAATGGGGGTGGGGGGTCGGGAGTGAGAGAGGAATGGAGGAACTTTAGATTATGTGGAAGGAAATGAGAGGGAGGGGGTATGAAAAATGGTGGAAGGAGACAGACATCATTACCCTAGGTACATGTATGATTACACAAATGGTATGAATCTACATCATGTACAACCATAGAAACGAAATGATGTATCCTATTTGTGTACAATGAATCAAAATGCAGTCTGTAAAAAATTAAACAATAAGTGAATAATTTTAAAAAATAGTGGGATCACAAACTATTTCCAGCTCTCGTGAAAGTGGGGGATTGCTTCATGTGGTTCTTTCCTTAAATTCACCAAATTCCATCAAATGTATTCACAAATTACTGTTGTGAGCATCTCTTTTCTCCTTGAAATTATCCCTCCAAAATTCCAGTCTTCTGGGCCTCGTCAGGCTACCAACACTGTTGCCTCATCTCCTCAACTCAGGTGATTGCCAGGCTCTGTGAGACCCCCACAGCGTGGTACTGGCAGCCAGCAATCACAGTGCGTGCTCACCTGCATTGCTTCTTTTCTGTAAGGTCACTTCCTTTGTTGGCTAATATCTAACATCTGTATACCATTTCTTCTTATATTTTCTTTAGTTTTTAGTTATCCCAACAAGGAAGGTTAATCTCTCTCTTTCAATGCATTTTGCAATTTTATAATCTCTTATACACATCCTGCTGCTACCAACATATTGAACAACACCAGTGAAATAGAAAAAAAAATGTTTTCCTTAAAAATTTAGGACACATATTTATTTTATTCTACTTACAAATTGAAACGCACATGGCATGATTTTAACAGAGACAAGATTACTAATTTAGGACTCATTCTATTAGCTCCCAGTTCTTCAAACTGAACTATTAATGGATCATCTAAGAATCAAGTGAAAGTTAATGAACATGACTTTCTGATAATATCATTTTTTTTTTTTTTTTTTTTTTTTTTTTGCGGTACTGGGGATCGAACTCAGGGCCTTGTGCTTGCAAGGCAAGCACTCTACCAGCTGAGCTGTCTCCTCAGCCCCTTGATAATATCATTTTTAAAGATAATTTGATAAAAATTTGATGCACTTGAAGACCGAATTTTTGCAAATCTATTTTTCAATTCTCAAAATAAAATTTATCAACCCTGGGAATATTAAGACATTAACAGATGACAGTATTTTTTTATGTGAGAAGCAATATGTTTTGGAGAAAAATTAGAAAATTAGATACTTTCCTTTGTTGATTAGCAATGTTAATATCAAAAAGCAGAAGAAATGAAGAATAAAGAAAATGAAGTTGTCTTACAACATCCCAAGTCAACACGCTGATGTATCCAAATGTGAAAGGACAGCAGAAATAATCATTATGAACATTGCTTTTAATCATCAGTAGGCATATAAGTTGGATTGATATATTTGTTCACCTATTAATAACCCTAAGTGATCTCATTAAGATCAAACTCAATAGACTAAAAACTAAAATGAGCATTATGAAGAGAGGTAGGTGGTTTCCATAAAATATAGAAATTATGTTACTATAATAATAATTTTTATAACTAAAATATAAAGCCTTATGTGCCTGGAATTAAAATAATTTCAAAAGTCAAATTAAGCCAAATTCATTGCTTAACTTACAAAGACACAGCTGTGTAGGAGATCTGACATCATCAACCTGCTAACTGAAGCTACCCTCATGTTCAGCTAGGTTAACACACCGTGCTTCCTGGGGGTTCTGATTTATATTAGAAAACTAAAACTATCAATGGTTTCCCATTAGTTCCACAAAATCCCAAAAATGTAACTTAAGATGAAGAAATAACACAATTTAAAAACCAGAAATCATAATAATATAAGAATTTGACAGAGGTGGATCACTTCAGACTGGACATATTTGAAAATTTGGAACATTGTTAAACTGAAGATCAGGATCTCTTTAAATAATGTTGTGTTGTTAGAACAATAGCTTAGGTCTGTAATGCTGGAATATGAGCAGACACTTTTAGTTATCTGCAGATGACTTAACTATTTAAGGAATTTCTTGTCTAGAGATAAAGAGAGAGTCATTTCTTGACAAGTTCCAAATGAATTGCTAAGTATTTGAGCCAGTCAGTTTAATATTCAGTACTTTAAGAGACAAATATCAGTCAGTTATTTTTTAGGAAAGTCAATTTGTTTTCTATTCAAAAACATTTTAATTTATAGTCTAAGGTTTCCAGCAAAAAGGAGATATCTTAAAAATATGCAAATCTCTAGAGTGAACAACATTCTCTTATTGTCTTAGGATGGACTATATTGTAAAATTTGTCTGATGGACAGCTTTATGTGCAAGATACAGTAACTTTTTTTTCCAGAAGTGAGGAAACTTACCAGTCTGTTTTATATTCAGAATGACTAACAGTTATGACATCCCATTACATCTTTTCCTATCTCATTTTGACTTCTGGAATTGATAGCAAAACACACACACACACACACACACACACACACACACACACCCAACTTCTTCAATGTCCACTCTAAATACTATGAAGTGGTAAGCATGCACCATTTATTAGGACATAAAATGTGATATAAACAATTTACAAATATGTTATACTTTCTAACTTTCTAATATTAGAAATAGATAGATAGTATCTATCTCTTGGGGACTGACTAACCCAAACTCTGTGGTATCGTGTCCTTCCAGTTTCATTTTATGTCTTATTCTTGGCTGAATGTAAGATCAACTCCTGAAAATTACCCAAGATCCCCATATGCCTGGGGTGGCATTGTATAAGTTTCCGAAACACAAAGCATGAAATTTGATTTTAGTAAATACTTATTTACATTACTCTTTACGGCATGTTTTAGCCAGCTTTTTCATTGCTGTGAACAAAAGACCTAACAAGAACAATGTAGAGGAGGGAAGTTTATTTGGCATTATTGGTTTCAGAGATCTTACTCCATACATGACTTCATTACTCTGGGTCGAAGGTGAGGCAGAACATCATGGTAGCAGGGTGTGAAGGAGGAAAGTAGTTCAGGACATGACAACAGAAAGGAGAGAGTTCCATTCATCAGGGACAAAATAAAAACCCCAAAGGCACATCTCCAATGACCTACTTCCTCCAACTACTTCCCACCTTCCTACAGTACTACCCAGTTAATCCACATCAGTTGATTAATGCCAGTGCATTATGTTAAGGCTCTTGTAATATAAACATATTACCTCTAAACTTTCTTGCATTCTCACACATTAGCTTTTGGGAGACACCTCACACTTAAACCATAACAGCATATGTAGTATTTTATCATTGTCTCCTTAATCATTAGAATTGTTCTAGAAGAAATATTGTTAATGTCCCTCTTCTACAGATGAGAAAATCTCAGAAATTCTAATACATTCTCCAAGAATCGAAAGCCAAATAACTTTAAATGAAGACTTCATGCCCAGATTCTATGCCCCATGCTTTATTTACAACAGATTAATAGCGGTGTGCCATTCTGACATAATTTAATGATTATGAAGGTATACTTTGAAGTAATGTATTCATCCCTTAGTATTAAAATGTGTAGTATTGTATTTTATTCACTGTTAGAAAGTTATCAGGTACTTATTATATAATAGATCATGTTAATTCTTATAAAAATATAAATAAAATAAAATATTTAAATTAATACAGTTGCCATCATTGCCCCATTTTTTATATTCCAAAAATAAATCCTGTAACATATTTACAGCAAAGTTATTACCTGTCTTTTTTTTTTCCCAGCAAAGATCAAACCTGGGACTTATTACCCCAAATCATTTAGAATTATTTTATGACCACAAAGATTTTCAAGTGAAATATAATGAATTCCTTCTATTTACTGCTTTTTCTTCAGTTTATGAGATACTTTTTTTTGTATAAAGCATTTTAAAAACTATTCTTTGGTATTTTCTTGTTATTTTAATAGTTGTTTGGAGAGAGTGTGAAGAGAGAAAAATAAGAGAAATGGGAGAAGATGACAGAGAATGGAATGAGAATGGAAAACTCAAGAAACCTCTGATCACATCAAACATTGGACTAAATGGTACAGTGTGCTCATTAAGTTACTTTAATCATAGCAAATATCGTACTCAATTACTCACTTATTTGAAATTTATTGTCTTCCTTAGAGATCTGACTCTGGGTTGGCTGTGGAGTTAAGAGTAGTGGATAAGACAGACAGACAGTAACAGCGGAGATTTTAGTGGAGCTTCTCACTATAAATTTAAAAGGTCTGCTGATGACTTGGAATGTGTGGTCCTGTAGCCTACTACTATATTCACTTCCAGATTCAAGCCTTGAAAACAGTTGCAATGTACTTTGAAAATGGATTTATCTTATTAAGACATTAATAATAATGAATCTCCACCCCAATAACAGGTTCTTACTTGATTTTTTTCCATTTATTTACTATTATTACTACTAACATTGTGAGAACAAATATTTCTTTCTCAAACCCTGTATTAACATAGAAAATATTACTATTGTTCCAGAGTGGCATATTTTCCTAAATGTTAAGCAATTGACACACTCTAGAATTATTGGCGCAGATGGTGTGTTACCATCCAGACCTTATAAAGTTGTAAGCACATATCCTTTAGAGAATATGATTATGTGACTATTAATAAGACACTTGGACCTTACAAGTGGTACCATCTAACTTCCTGATCATATACTTATGAAAATAATGCTAACAAATTATGATCCTCTTATCCTCTAGGGCCTTTTAAAGTATGCAGGAAATGTCTTAGACTTGCATATGCATCAGCTTTGTGTCAGTTCATGATGAGCTACCTGTTCTGTTAGATATTTAAGGGAAGATATTTCCAGGAAAATATCCTGGCATATGGTATAACGACTGAATCTATCACAGTGCCACTTTTCATATTGTTTTATGGGCAGAGAAACAAGGCACATTATGACTACAGGGAGCAATAATTCACTGAAGATTCTGTTTTTAACTTAGCCTGCACACTAAATTATGAAGGCAGATTGCTTCTTGGTGTATGCTGAAATTTATGGCATGTACATATTTTTCTGTAAATGTCTTTTCAATTGAAAGATGTTACACAAAACTCAGAGGGGTTCTTGTTGAGTGATGGGTGGGGGAAGGGTGATAGATGATTCATTTAGAATTCTGATTGATGTTATTTTAAACAGTTTTTAAAATGTTTTAACCTAGATTCAACAAATGTGCCAGTGAAAATAAGTACAATTGGCAAAGGCAGAGTACAGACTGCTTACAAAGCATAAATTTAGTCCCTAAGTTGTTCTCTTATCTGTCTAAATCCTTCCCATCCTGTGCACTCATGTCCAACATTTTTAATTAAGCACCAATATTTTCATTCCTCAAAAAGCTATAAGACATAAAATGCAAACACTCCTAGCAAAGGCAAATTTACACTTAATTTCACACTACTTTTTAAATGGATGATAGAATATCATAACCCACTTGATTACTGGTGAGGCTTTACCTACTCCACAAAATCTAAACTCTGATAAGTCTACAGCAAGAAGTGGTCAGTGTCAGTAAAAGGTTCACTGGTCATACCACTTTGCATTTAGATTATCAGGAGAAGTGAATTAGGTATCAAATTTTCAGTTGAAAGCAGGCAGAAAGAAAAAAACAGTTTTGAACTGCAATTTTTCTCCTTGATGATTTTTTCAGCACCTTCTCCAAGTTAGTTTCCTCTCAACTAAAATGCATTTTCCAATAATCAGTTTAACTCATATCTATAATGGAATATGCATTTACGATACACAGAATTACATTGGATAAATTCCTACTTTCTCCACCTTCCATCAAGCAAATGCAATTAACTTCTCCTTACTGTTATACTTCCTTGATTCCTTGCTTCAAAGTGAAATAATTTAAGCTGCTGAAAATTCTGTCAAAAGATTGTAAAATATATCTCTTGAACTTCAGAGAAACGTATTAAGAAAGTAGAGAGAAAGTCCTAAAGCCTAATATATTTCAAGTCAATAATTAAAACTTAAATGTACACAAAAATTTGTGCACTTGAAAATATTTATGCCTCTGCTATCTCAGATAATCAACATTCTTTCAATAGTCAGACACTCAGACTATTGAAAGAATGTAATCTAAATTACTTGTATAAAGAAAAGAAAGTTTTGAGGAAAACACTTAGAAAACACAGTATTAAAATTATTAAATGAAAACTTGAAACAGTTTACTGAAAACTCTAGGGAGGTTTTATATTAGTTCTGATTTTCTAGAAAATTGCAAAAGGACTGTATTTCTGGGGTCTTGTTTATAGTATGCAATTCAAACAAAACTTACTTTTAATCAAAGAAAAATTATATGTTCATTTAAATACCGTATGTATGTATAGTCAAACTTTGCAAAAAATGATTCATGGTATTTCCTAAATTTTTAAAAATTGTGATTTCTTTTATTATCTAATATATTAACTTCACCTAAACATGAAAATATGAAGGCATTAGAAAGTAGGCTAAGGCAAATTAAAATTCATATTTCTAAACTCTGGTTTTTACTTTTTGTGATATATAAAAATTAAACTTTAAAAGATGGTTATAAACAGAATGGTTCAGGCTTGATGATAATTGATCTTTTACATGTTAAACCAAAATATAACTGTAAAATGCAAAAAAACAGTGAGGCAAAGAAATAATGCAACACACTTTAACCTACTGGAAGATTGTTTTTTTATCCTCATCTTCTTTATTTCACAATACTTTGGGTTAATATTAGGGTCATCAGAAGCCATTTCTAGCAATACTAAACTATCTTTCACCTCTGGGAAAAATGATAAAATAATAAATTATTTCAAAGAAAAACATTGCTTAGATGTCCTAGATTACATTCCTGTTTGTTTTTATCATTTTTTATTAAATGTGTTTAAAAATATGATTCAAAGCATGATATTTCAACAGGATTTTATATTTTTAAAACAGTTATTATTGTGCAAAGGCGATTAGTATCCTTGCCCTAAGATAAAAAAATATACTCAGGATAGGTATTAAACTTCATAATGGATACTAAATATGAGTCTTAGATAATTAGTGAAATTTATAACAGTTATTCCAAATTAAAAATAATCTGTAGTAATTTGAATGGTAACAGCAAGTAAATAGCTAATGTTAATTTAAATATTTGGACTAGGTGTATTTGTTGACATATTTTCATTCATGTTTCACGTTAAGTTAGACTGAAGTTACTGTTTAGCAGATGATTTTCAAATGAAAGGCAAATAGTCCTCTCTAGGAAGCGACATATGAGCAGACCATTGATCATTGGTTAGGATGGCATCTGTATTGAGTTGTTTCAACTAAGAATTAATCTAATGTGGCCTAAACTTATGATTTATACTTTGTATCTTCAATGTTGTTTTCTTCAAAGAATTATTTTTAGAGTTTATTATAGCGAAGTTGTCATTTGTCTTTTTCTTTCATTGAATAATAATGGAGTGTGATGGTTCATTTTTATTAAATGCATCATTATCCATTGTTATGAGCTGCATTATTCTAGCAGGAGATCTGGGTGATTGATTCTACTGTAAAGTACAAAATTCCTCATATTTCTACCTGAAGAATAGCTCATATAATCTTGATTCCAACCTGGCAGAGTTAAAATTCCATTATTATAAAATTTATCGTATTTTATAATTATATTTTGCATTTAGTATTAACAGGAATTCTAAACTATTATCTTTCATTAACTCTTGCACAGATTCCATTGTGTTTAACTTTCGTTTTAATTCATAATATTAAGGTTTAACTAACTACAGAAAATTGGTCTTTAATGTGTGCAATTCTCAGATTGATGATAAATGTATAGATTAATGAAACTACAATTATTCAAAGTTTCTATATTGATAAATATTATCTTTTGCCCCATTATAATCAACCTTTACTTCATCCCCAATCCTTGACTATCACCAATTGATTTGCCCGTTCCAAATGTCATGTAGATAGAATCATTATGAAGGTAGCCTGTTGACATTGACTTCTTTCATTAATGTAATGCACTTAAGAACCACCCGTGGTAGTTTCCACTGTGGAGATACATCACATTTTGTTTAGTATTCATAAGTTGAAGAACATTTACATTACTTCCATTTTGGGCAATTAAAACTGCTATAAACATTTGTGTGTGTCTTTTGCATGAACACAAGCATGATTTCTATCAATAAAATACTCAGAAGTGAAGTTTGGTCTAAGGTAAGTGAATCTTTAACTTTGATAATAAACTACCAAAGTGTCATCCAAGCTGACTATGCCATTTTTCATTTCTTCTAACATTTTGTGTGAGTTCTATTTGCCTTCATTTGAAATCTGTGTGGATTTTTATTTTTTTTCCTTGTTTTGTCCTTCCTAAAAGGTACAGTATCTTTCACTGTGGCTTCACTTTGTATTTTCCTAATTACTAATTATGTACAGCATTTTAACAGATCTTATTTGCCTTCATATCTTTGGTAGCATATCTTGAAATAGTTTGCTTATTTTCTCCTTACATTTTAAGATGCTGGTTTTTTTTTTCTTTTTTCTTGTTGGATGAGTGAGAGTGATGTTATTTTCAGTTTTCCCCATCCTGAATGGGAGTAGTAGTCATCAGAGGCTGTAGTGGATTTTCTAATCCTTTATGTTATCTCTCAACTTCCTCCCAGAGATCTGACATAAAGGAGGAAGAATAGGAGCTGCCAAAACTTGTTTCTAGTGAGTGTGATCCTACAAACTCTAAGGGGACCAAGAATACTCATAGCAATGAAATATCTTGTAGTGATGTTTGTTATTTCTGGTTTTCAAATACTACCACCTCCAGCACCAACACTTTTCTTGTCAATCAAACATTTAAGATCAGTTCACTGGTCAATATTTTACCAATCTGAGCTAAATTTATCTTTTTTCATATGGATGTGATAGCTTTATTATGTTTCCCACAATGCCTAACAAAACCCATCTTACATGCTTTTCCATTATAAACCATTAAAAGATAGATAAAGGATACAACAAAATAGCAATCAATGAAATATTACGAAACTTTATGAAACAGTTTTCAAGGAAGAACCTACTTTGAACAATGAGAACAAGTCCTATGAATAGATTTAGCTGGGGAAAATGATGAACAATTAAGATGCATATCTGTGGAGTAAAACTATATTCATGGATTTAGTCATGTGTTAGACACTACAGAAACTAAATTTGGTGAAAAGAAGGTCTAATTTGAGACTTTCCATCAGAAAGTAAGAAACTGAAGAAGTGATTAAAATATGAGAAATGTGGCGCTATGGCACACACCTGTAATCCCAGTAAATCCCAGCATTGCAAATTGGAGTCCAGTGTCAGCAATTTATCGAGACCCTGTCCCAAAATAAAAAGTAAAAAGGGCTGGGGATGTAGCTCAGTAGTGAACTATCCCCCTGCGTTCCATACGCAGTACCCCTACTCCCCAATAAAAGAAAAGAAAAACAATGGTATTCAGATTTAAAGATCAAAATTATATACAAGTAGTTTCTAGACAAAAGAGTAAAACTGAATAAAAAAATAGTGAATATAATTAAAATAAAATACAAATAGCTTTTCTTATTTAAAGAATGATATGAATGAAGAAATCAAAAAGACAAGTCAAGAACTCAGCAATTTGAATATCCTCATAAATTCATTTATTTTTTATTTCTATTTCATTTTTAAATCTTTTATTTATTTATTTATTTTGTTATCCCGAATTGAACCCTGGGACACTTAACCACTGAGCCACATCCCCAGCCCTATTTTGTTTTTTATTTAGAGACAGAGTTTCACTGAGTTGCTTAGTGACTTGTCCTTGCTGAGGCTGGCTTTGAACTCTGGATCTTCCTGCATCAGCCTCCCGAGTAGCTAGGATGATAGGTGTTTGCCACTGTGTCAGACGAATTCTTTTATTTTTTAAAATATATGAAACAATTCTAGTAATGTCTTAGTCCAAAAGGAGTGTGAAATGGAAACTAGTATATTCATGATAAAAGACAAAATTATACTGATTCCAGCATTTCATTATCTTAAAGATGTAAACACACTAATAGGGCATTCATCTCTTACATAACTTTGATTGAGCTTCACAAAAACTCAAAGCTAAATCTGTGACAAACCTTGAGTGACTCTAGGACTTTATGAAATGTGTACTCATTTATTTTCTGATTTCATTTTGGGGTTCTGCTCCATTTTCTCTTTGCCGTGGTGCTGTTGGCTAAGCTTTTATTACAGTATATCAGTTTTATAAGCCATATTAGTCATCACACAAAAGTAGAAATATACTAACAAGTTAAAAATAATCATATATAACACAACAATAAATAACAGATAATACTGAAGTAGAATCTATATTTTGAGGAAAATACACTGAGATTCACAAATTCTTTAACTGTAAAAATATTTATGTATATGTGCAGACAAAAGATACATTGATTTTCAAAGACTTTAAAAATACCCAAAGTAATCTTTATGAAAAGAGATATTTTTCAGTAATAAATTTTATTCTTTTGGGAAATTAGCCACTAAAGAAATAATACAATAATGAGAAAGTCATAGAATAAATAGCAGGTTTTTAATCTATTTCTGAATAACAAATTACCTCAAATTTAGTGAATTATTAAAATGACATACCTTATATTCTTACACTCTCTTTGGATCAGGAATCTGCACATATTTTAGATGGTTACCCTACCTTAAGATCTTTCAAGGGTATCCAGGTATCAGCTGGTCTGTCTGCATTTGAAGGCTCATGTGGGCAGCACTTTATTTGCAAGCTCAGGTGGCTGTTGGCATTCATGGATTGTTAGACCGAGGACCTCATTTCCTTGTGGGTTGTTGACAAGAGTTTATTCTCAATTTCTTGCTATATGGCTTCTCCAACATGGAAGCTTTCTCCATTAGTGTAAAGACTGAGGTGGCAACGGGAAAAATTTCAGAACTCCATAGAGGCCTCTGTTGTTATAACCTAAGTGGGGAAATGATACCTATCACTTTGTTTCTATTTTCTTAGTCATAATCAAACCATCAGGTTCAATCCTTTTACAAGAACAGGGGAAACACCAAGATATGAACAATAGGCAGTGGTGATGTGTGGGGGCCTTTTGAGAACTTACCACAAAAATCTAAGCCACAGTTTCACTAAAATAGATCTCTATAATTTGCTAATATTATTGTAAAACAATGAGTAAATCAAGATGATTCTTAAATATACAAGTATATTTTAGACAAAAATGGTCATTTAGTAATAGTCATACTCTGAATTTCACAATTATTTCTTTAGGTACTTGGGATATTGGAATATAAATGTATATACTTTGATTTCTATGGGCAAAAAAGAAAATGGAGAGATGATTAATGTTATCATTTCAATTTTAATAACTTTTAAAATCATGTTTATATTTTGCTTTACACTTTTATCATATTTTCTAATTATTCTATGATGTACTCACAATAAGAAATAATTGGTATATAGTATGAAAAATGAATAACATTTTATAGCACTTTGTTGTTAACATTTACTGTACCAAAAAAAAAAAGGAAAAAAAATGAAAAAATAAATCCACACTATTACAGATAACTAATATGAGACTCATTGGATGGGATTTTAAAACCCTTTCATTTTCTATTAATCTGTATTAAACATTTTATCAAGAGGGTACATAGAGATAAACATTTGAAGGTAAATAGAACTAGTGTTAGAGTGTCTTTACTAAAGCCAGTCATTAGGTTTATAAAGATAAATATATGTTCAGTATAAGTTTTTTGTTTTGATAATTCATTCCATGATGATTAAAGTCTACTAATCTAAAATGAAGCAGGATTCTGATACAATATCCCTTTGACAATCATCATTAAAACTTCAGACTTTATTATTTGCATTTGTAGTTTTCACACTATTTAATGAGAGGCTTTACAAGCTATAATGCCTTGTACTCTTGTAATACAAGCTTGGGTCAGGCTCATTCTGAGCTCCTGTAGCAGAGATACATTACTATTTGATGGTAGTACATTTGATTTGAGGTACTTGATTAACAATTTCACAGATGGTGTCATTTTAATTATTTAGGATGAAATATCAAAAATTATTGAAATAGAATGAGCTTTTAACATATTTTAAATGTTAAAAATAATTTCCTTACAACATTTAATATATGAAATAGAAATATATATTCGTTTTATCTAAAGTAAAACATAAATGCAAAAATATTAATAAGATTATTTAAACTTCTTACACATTATTTTACTCACTCATACACTATTGAAAAACAGGCCTTAAATATTTATAAAATTAAAATATTGTTTTATACTATATATGGGAACACCTATGAACATTTAGTTCTTCCAATGAAACAGTTATAAATAGTATATCTACATTCTTCTTTAAGTATAATGAGATGGATTTGAAAAAGATACAGACAGTTCTAGAATACTTTTCACCTGTTTTTAAGGAGATGACTGATGTCGTGTGCCTATTGTAAATGGCTCTTCATACCTAACAGCTTCAGAAAAATGTCTTTTCTCCCTCTCAAACATATACAAATGCCCTAAATTTAAAAAAATCAATAAAATCCATATGCTAATTTAATTTTTATAGTCTTATAAACCACTTGCTTTCTCTCAAGGTGACATTAAAAACCTTCCAAATACCAATTTAGTTCAAGTCAAAGAGAACTTGATATTTTTAACCAACTAGATTTTTTTGTTAATTGATTCTCTGAATCTACTGCAGGTTTGTAAAGTCATATAGAAAAAGAAGGGGTTGTTCTTATTTAGCATAATGCTATGGTTTACATAAGTATCTCCTAAACATCTATGTGTCAAAGGCTTGGTCCCCATCTGATGTTATTCTTGGGAGATGGGAAATTGAAAGAGGTGATGCCTAGTGAGAGGAAATTAGGTTACAAGGGAAGTACTGTCAAAGGGATTTGGGATCCTGTTCTCTATTTCTCTTTTTTTGTGCCAGCTATGAGGCAAAACATTTTGCTACATGCTGCTGCAGTAATGTACTGGCTTACCACAGATCCCAAAGCAACAAGACCAACTAACCACGGACTGAAACCCAGACAACTGTGAACCAGGGGTGGCTCACAGTTAACTATGATTATTTGTTGATAATTTCAGGAATTTATTACGGTGAAACCAAACTGACTAACATACATAATTTATTCCCAATTTTTCTAGGTTTCACTGACAAGTATAGCTTCCATGGTTATGTATATTGATGGATTGACTTATCAACATCAGTATCAATTTTTCTCATATGGTAGAAACATTGCATCTTTTAAAATACAGTTAAAGCAAGTATTGATTTGGTGACATGTTAGCCATTTTTCCTTTTTTGAACCTTTTTTAAAAATGCACAATTCTTGTCAGATTGCCTGAGTAAACTACACTTTCCTCCCTTAGAATTGTTCTTCTTACAGAATTCCCATTGTGGCAATATACCATGACACTTATCTACCAGTATGAATCTTACCCATATCTAATGTAATTTCTTCCAGTAAGCTTTCCCTCATTCTCAGGTATAACTCATTTTGGTTTCTAGTATATTCATTATACTTGGCATGGTTAATAACAGTTTAACATATACTTCCTTATATTTTTATATATTATGCATGTTGGATTCACATAACTATCACATTTCTATGGGCATAAAATCAGATTTGTTTTGTAATTCACAGCAATATTTATGTTTTGTGCTACAAATATTGAGGCATTATAAAAGTAGCTGTTTCAATAAACTTTTCAAATTACTAACTAGACTCTTTTAAGAGAAGCAATAAAAAATCTTATTCAACACATGAATAAATATTAAATAACTTTTCCCCCCAAAAGTGCCAAGATATTACTGAGACACAATTTATGAGAGAGACCTTCATTTACTGAAAATTCAAAATTGAGTTTTCTTTTTTACCCGATAAAAGAATGTTATAGTTTGTATATGTGGTGTTCTGAGAAAGCTTCTGTGTTAAGGCAGAAGAAAAAATCATTAGATTATAAGAGTGGTAACCCAATCAGAGGATTAACCCATCTGATGGATTAATAATTTAAATGTACTCACTGGATAGTAACTGTAGGCATACGGGATGTGACTGGAGGAAGTGGGTCACTGGAGATTTGCCTTTGGGGTTTATATTTTATCTTAGTGCTTTGCCTGATCTCTCTGCTTCCTTGCTGTCGAGAGCTGAGCATCTTTCTTCTGCCATACCCTCCTGCCATGATGTTCCGCCTCACCTCCAATTCAGAGTAATGGAGCTGACCAACCATGAATTAAATCTCTGAAACCGGGAGCCCAAAATAAATTTTTCCTCCTCCAAGTTGTTTTTTTTTTTTTTTTTTTTTTGGATACTTTTATCACAGCCATGAAAAGCTGACTAACATAGTCTATATAGTCATGTAAAATGAGGAAAAGTGCACCTTTCTAAAATGCACTTTAGAAATAAATATTTGTTTTCTCACTTGGGACACAGAGAAAAAATCTGACTCCTTTAAGAAGGATGATGCTTCCCGAGAATCCAATTTCAAAAAAAGTCTTTAAGGTGGAGAGGACATTTGAGAGAAGAAAAAGAAAGTGGCATGATTCCCTGGACTACATTCTTGTCCTGTAGTTGGTGCTGGTCTGAAAACATGCATGAAATGCTCTCAGATCTCACTGCCCTCTTCTCCCCAAATTGAGCTAGTTTACAGCTGCAGCTTTGTCATCAAATATCAGGTACAACTCTACACCCTGTGTCATATATTTTACAAGCTGAAGTACCATATTTAAAATACTCATAACTGCTCAGTACATTCTATTTAACAGGTGCCCAATAAATATTTAATAGAGAGTGAATACAATCAGTGGAAAAACCCATTTAGAAATATGATAAGGAATGTTATTGTGTCTGTGATGAATGATTTCTATTCAAGATTGAATGTGTAAAATAATGGTATTATTTCAAGAAAATAACCCAAATATGGATGAATGACTTTAAATAAATATTTACATTGACAATAAGAAGAGAGATAAGTAAAAAATCAGTATAATAATCCTTTTTTTTATCATGGAATCCCTTTTCTCTTAGACTGACTTTTACTTATTAAACCAGAAATAAAGCTAGTTTCCTTGTTTTTCCACATATCAAGTTGCTGATGAATGACAATTTTTTTTACAGTCCATTTTCTGTCCAAAGCAAAAAGATTATTTTTAATTTATATAGTTTTGTTTATACAAATGTAAGTTTCATATATAGCTGTTTTTATTAAGTAATAATGCTTTAAATTACTTCATGTTTTTCTTCAAAAATTCCAACTCTTTGAATTGCTGTATAATTATACTTATTTTCCAGATGACTGTTCATTTTTTTCTTTTTAATATACTTTACCTTGTGAATATGCTAAGACACAAAAATGCTTCACAGAATATAAATTCACAGATGGAGATGAAAGAAGAGAAAGGTTAAAATATTTCTCCCAAATCACATAAGTAATCAGTGGAAAAGCTTAATGAATGCTCAGGATATTTATTTTCTCTCTGGTCGGGAATGTTTCCCTTAATTCATATAGTTAGTGCTAAAGTTATATTTTTTTCAATTGTTAGCACATTGTAGATCTTTTGTCTCTCTTTTTGAACTCTCACCTATGGAGTCATAAAACTTTTTGACAATATGTCCCTTGAAAGCAACAAATTTGTAGTGGCAAGATAAGAAAATAGAACAGGGTCAATTATCACCTCTAAACCTTAGCTTGCAATGGGGTGGAAAATTATGAGCCAGATATAAATGAGCTAATTAAGGATGAAACAAGAAGAAACATGCTATTTAAATATTTTATGGATTACCTAATTACATTTCTAAAGGTATCAACTTTATTCTAGTTTCAAGGTCAACATAAAGACAACTCTCAGACTGATTTTTTTATTTCTCAAAGGAAACCCAGAGATAGTTTAAGATATGTTGCTAGAATATTCAGAATTAATGCAAGTTTTTGTAAAACCAAAGATTTTAAAAAACAATAGAATATTCATAATTATTTCTTTAAACTGATCCTTAAAACTTCCATTTTGTGTTTAGCAAGTAGTTACATTTTCCCAGGTTTTGAACATTTTAGGCAACATTCCTCAAAATTCAAAATTTAAATTTCATCTTCATTTTTTGTTAAACATGTTAAAACAAAAAAAAATCAATTTTATATTTGGTTTTTCATTACCTAGATTTGGCTAATAAGACTGATAAATCTCTCCTGGTACCTGTGGCACAGGTAAAATAATTCTTTTCTAAAGATTACAATCTTCCCTTGAAGATATTCTCTTGAATTTTCTCTATTTTTGGTAAAGTTTTATAAACATAAAATTAAAATATTCAGTCAGCTTCTCTAAAACCAACAACAAATTAATTATCAATGAGGGAAACATGAGAATATAATCGAATGGAAAAAAAGAAAAACTGTTTTCTACTTGGTGGTGTTTTTCCCCACTTTGATGAAACCTCTGAATTACCCTTACCTGCTCTATTTAACACACTTGTGTGTGTGCATGTGTGTTCATGAAGATTAAATGAGATGAGGAAAGAGAAAAAAAATTAAGTTGTAGATCCACACAGGAATGTTAGCTGCTATGAAAATGGTTCGCTCTGGATTATCTGGATTATGGATCAAAAGGACTGGTATATATTTTAAGTTTAACCAATGAAACCAATATTGATGTTAGCTTTTAATCATAAAATAGATTCCTGAAAGAGTCTTCAACCCTTGTTAATTATTTTGTTGTTTGTTGTTGTTGAGTTAGTGTGAATACTCCCACAATGGTTGATATATATATTTTTAAAGTAAAAGAGAAAGTTATATGGGGTACTGACTTTAGGAATCCAGGTGTATATTTTAACAATTTTTCTATTTTTTTAACTACTTTACCACTACTAGTGTCATATTTAAAAATTTTTATTAAACTATTATAAGCAACCATAGTCTATTGAAGATATCAGTAGATAATATGGACTCAATAAATACAAATATGTAAATGAGGAAAATCTTACTTTAATATGTGGTCCAGATCAATTATCACATTGTGAGATTAGAGAATGAGAAATTTATTCTTTTACATGACTTCACTTTTGGTGATTAAATGCCACCTCCCACCACCCCAGCACAAGGTAAATAGCTACAGATAAAACTTGAAAAAGGATTATTAACTAGAAAATACATTAGAAAAAATTAATTGCTCACCTGGCAATTGAGCAATGCAGTCAGAGAATTGGAGAAGAAATTAATGAATAGGAAGTTGTGGAAAAGCTGAGAGGTCAAAAGCAGGACAGAAAAACTTAATAAAAGACAATTTCTCACTTTGCTGCAACATGTTTTTATTATGACTAATAGTAACTTTGCTAAAATGCATATGATGCTTCCTGTGTGCCCTATATTCTTCTAAGCACTGTTCTTACTCTATAAATTTTAATTCATACAACATATAATTTGTATATTACAGATGAGGGAATATACCTATATCAAATTTAAGCCACTTGCTGAAGAGTTCATGGTCAATATGTGGCATAATGGGACTTATAACTTCTGAAGTCCAGTTCTAAAGTCCAGTGCTTTTAACCACTGTGGTACACTTTCTCTGAATCCAAAAATGGCTCTTTGATTTCCACTCTGGCATACATGCCTTGTGAAATTTCCTCTCCCTCTCCTTGTAAACTTGATGCAATATACAGTCTGCTTCTGGGAGACTGGGCATTCAGCAGTAGCCATAGGCAAGTTAGCCTTGGTGAGTGGAAGTCCACATAGCTGAGCCCATGTAAAACTCCCACCCTTGTCACCATGGACACTTTGTTCATGAGTCCATAGGATGATGACAAAGGTGATTGAGTAAAAAGACTGTTGTCCACTAAATGGGTCCTCCTATCCACTTGAATATTAAAAGCTTACTGTGCTAAAGTCAGCTGTTGGCAGTAGTTACATAGGACACAAGTATGTCCATATATTTTTGTTTGCTTGTTATGATAGGACTAACAAGATGCTTCTTCCCTAAATTGCCTTGTCAGTAATTTTCCAAACATGTCCCTTGTATATTCCTGACAATCTAGTCAAATTATTGGTCATGGCCCGTGAATCCATAGAAAGTTCTAAGTCTGGACATTTCTCCATATAAGAAAAAGTAAATATCCAATGCACTTAGAGGATCTACCTTCACTACTATCCTTCAAGAACATTTCAGAGAAGGACTATTTTGTGGTAGCTGTCTGCTTTTAGTTGGTAACTGAATATCCTATAAACTTATCTTAAACCAGGAGAGTTTTCTTTCTCTCTATCCACAGATTATGGGGAGCTCTCTATGAAGCCTGTTGAGAAATAGAAAGAGGAGTGCAGCAAGAATGGGGACCATGGATGTTTGAGCCACTTCATGTTAATTATGTGTGCCTTCAGGCCTCCTCAGGCCCAGTCATGTATATACCACTTCCATTTGATGATGAAGGGCTACTGTTCATACCTAACTTCATGAGTGGTTAGGTCAGAAACCCCCTACTTTATGATGGGCAGATTAGGTCACAGGACAACTTGTGTGGCAAGAAGACTTGAGGAAGATGTATATGTATAGATGTCTCTAAATATGATAACTTTAAAAATTGGGAGGTAATGTACTAAGCTGGGGATATTTAGCTCACTGAAATTGATGTGAAATATATTACTATGGACAGTTTATATTTATGTGATATTTGATAAAGTCTAATGAAAAATATAAATATTAAGTTCAAAGTTAAAGACCAAGACCTTAACAACAACAGTTTTTTAGAGCTGTGTCACATTTTATTGTGAATAAGCTGTTGGAGCTATGCAAGACAACAGAAAAAAGTGTGGGTTCCTCAGGATTCATGTCACTTTCTACAAAAACCTAATCATAAATACCTTTCAGTAAAACTCATGCACTGGAAAATGTCTAGAGCATATGAATAGTAATAATAATATTATGTAAATAAAGATGTGTTTTAAAATTCTGGTGTGCAACTAATCACCTAAGTAAATTTGGGCATGTGACTTTTCTGAGCCTCAATATCATTACATATGAAATGGAGTTTAGCAATTCTCATTTCCAGCAGATATTATAAAATGAGATATGGAAATACACATCATATGATGCCTATACATTATACTCCTTCAAGTTATTTCTTCCCTATATAACAAAATATTTGTGTGTTTTTTCATATTTCCCAAATTTGTTGATGATTTTACTTTTAATGGTTGGCATAATAATAAAATACATTGTGACAATAGATAATCAATGAAAACCAATGGCAATCCTCTTACTGAAGGAAAAATAACAAAATTCCTATTTAAAAAGAAGCAACAGAGTGAAACACCAGGAGATACTGTAAAACAGCCCAGAGAAGCCCAGGGAGAGAAAAAGTAAATGTGATGTGGGATTCTGGATTTGATCCCTGAACAAAAACTAAATTCAGTGTGGGATCCTTATTTGGTTCTTTGAAAGGACACTAAGGTAGAAATGAGTGAAATTCAAATAAGCTCTGTAGCTTAGTTAAGAGTTTGGGCACATGGTAATTTCATGGCTTTGGTAAATACGTCATGATTATATTGGTTGTTAGCATTAATGGAAGAGAGGTGATGAGCATTGTGAACTTTCTGTACTTTTTTTCAACTTTCTCTAAGCTAAAGCTACTCCAAAATAAAGTATTTTTTAAAAAATCTTACAAAAGAAAAGCAGTTTTGTGTGAAAGCTACTATAGAAATTAAGCTATGTTTGTTTGTTAAAACAACATAACAATAATTCTGAAGTGTGCTCTGATGTTAGGATACTTTTCATGTATAAATACTGTAGAATATTCTAGAAAGAGATATTTGCAATGTGTTGAAAATGACTGATGTGTTCTTGATGCTACATGATTAACTTTGAACAATAAAGACTACATACACAAATATGCAAAATTTATGGGAAAATCATTATCTATTAAAAATCTTTAAGGTTATCTTTGTGATAATACTAAAAGTGAATAATATGGAGGTGTGGTCTTTGTGAATTCTTTCACCCTAAAAATGTATTATGGACTAGCTCGGATATTTTATTCATTGAAACATGCAATTTTTGCATATTTTAATTTTACGTGTTACTAAATACAGACATCTAAGTGAGTGAGCTATTTTAGATTTATTTGTAAGTAGAATTAGTGAGCTATTTAAAGATCTCAGTAACTGTTGGGACTCTACCTCTGCATTTGCATTTATGCTTGCTTTTATGTTCATGTCCCTGTGTGTCCTTATGCTGTGAGCTAGCAGAATAAAATGCTACACACACTTTTTGGGCTGTGTCTCCCCCCAGAGGCTCACAGAAAAGAACCTGTTTGTAACTGATGATTTTTGCAGACTGAGAAGTACAGGTGCAATGTTTGTAGGTCTGAATAGTATAATATGATCAATCCGTTGATAGAGGTGTATCCAACTTATTTGGTCCTTATTGAAGAAAAATAATAAAATAAATCAACACAAAATCTGTAAGACTTATGATGTTACCTGAGATTTAAAGGGATCATGAGCATTGTCTTTATAATTTCAGACTATTTTCTTCCATGATTCTTCATTTTATATTTTTGACAGTTTTTATATTGACTTTAAGGCAAAGGCATCCTAAAATGTAAGGGAAGGCATATAGGCCTTATACACTAAGTAGCTAGAGGCAAACTATTTCTAAAAGTGAACATTTCTAGAGAAATAGTATATTAATATCAAATGTTTCAAATTGGCTACTCTTCATATCAGAGTTCTAATTGCATACCCAAAAAAGTAATTATTATGAACACATACATTTCTCTAATCATCAGGAAAGTAATTATCACAAATACATTTCTGTAATCACTTATATCATATAGTGGCTATTTTGTGAAAGAAAGGCTTACTTGAAAACATGTGTGGTTATAATCTTTTCTTTGCATTTAACAAACGGTTATATGAGGATTTTAGCCAGAGTCTTTGTCAATTACTGAATTTTAACTCTCTTTTTGGCACAACATTATTAGACTTTTTATTAGTTCTCTTATCACATTCCCCTAAACCTCCTGAATACTGAAAAAGAGGCCAGCACATCAGATCTTCACTTTACAAACTTTAAGTCATTTTTGAAAGCAGCACTGAGAAAACAGCAAATCAGGTAGTACTTTCAATTTTGTACTGAGCAAATTACTTTTTAGAGGGGGACCAGATAGCTCTTGGGATAGGTAATTGGATGCAGAGCCTCTAACCTCAGGGTCGGCCTTTGTACCTAGACAGGGTTGATGGTGACAGAAAGCCATTACCCTTTGATTGCTGTTTGCTGACCTGTGCGAAATGAGTTGATGACTCCCATTCAGTTTCTAGTGGACAAGTGCATGGATCACATCTGGCATCCTTGTTGGTAGCTCCAGAAAAATAGAGATGGATTGAGTAGGCTGTGGGGTTAAAGTATTGACCCTTCGGATTAGGACTGACTATCCTGAGAGGGGAACTTTGCTCTTTCCTGACCCTCACTCCATATCTGCTTGGTGGATAGACTAATGAAGCACTTAACGTACTAGAGAGCTCAACCCACTACTTTCTATAAGTCCTAATTTTTCTCAGACCATGAATTGAAAGCTGGATCTCATTTTTGAGATCTCTTCTTCCTGTAGGAATGCTTTGGAATCAAAATAAAATTTTATAACTATTAGTGCAATCATTTAGTACTTGACAAATATATAAGTTATAAAATGAGAAAAATATTGTTTTATTTTTATTTACTTAAGTATACATTATTGTCAAGGCACTCAACTGAATTGTTTGTTTTTCTTGGAAAGAAGATTCACAATTCCAATTTTTACTTTTCTCATGCTTTTGTCATTATCTGAAGTTGTCCTTTCTGTGGACTTTGGTTTCATAATCTTATATCAGTCATTAATTGTAGTTCAATTTTTATAATTAAAACATCCCAGAATACTTAAACTACTCAAATTTAATTCTTTGTGTTTATTGTCTGAAAGACACAATTGAGCGATTTAACATAGTTTCTCTGATCTTGTTTTCTTATTCACTATTTTCTAGATTACTCAATTTCTCTAATAGACTACAAATACATGGGAAGCATGAATAATATTTGTAGATTTATTCCACATTTTCTGGATCGTATTGCTGAGTAGAATTCACAGAGCATGTGAATCTTGGAAGATAAAACTTTATGCCATTCCCCTAGAGCACTTATTTCTCACATATTCACAGAAAAAAATATCAGCATTGTGACTTTTGTTGGCATTGCCTGTCTTTAAGTGGATAGATATCATGACAAACATTACCCCTGAGAATACAAAAGACCTGGGAGAGAATACACAGTAGGGGAGCATACTTTTGTTATAAAGAAACCCAATAAACTGAGGCAAATTGATGATTTTTCTGGATTCCAGTTGCTTCATTTGTAAAATGGGCATAAACTTTAAGTAAAGGATATTAGACTAGATGGATATGAGAAAAACAAATGAGACACTGTGTTGGGGGAACTTTTGTAGATAGTGAAGATATTTAAGGTTCAAGATTTTACTAAGTAGTGTCTAAGTAAATATTGTTTATGTATTTATTTGATAATGAATCCATTATTAGATGAAGTCCTATCCACGTGCCCTTACTTGGAATTAGGGTGATTGTTGTAATGAGTTCAATTTAAATAAGGTCATAATGGAGAATACTGGGCTTATAATCTAATATGAATGATATTGATCTAATTAAGTAATGGGCAATGGATCTGAATAGACATTCTCCAAGGGAGATGTATATTGTCCAATAAGCCTATAAAAAGATGCTCAACATTGTTAGCTATCAAAACATGAAAATAAAATTTCATAATCACAATGAAAACCAACAACAGCAACTAACAAAATCAGAAATTACAAGAAGAGCATGTAGAGAAACTAGAACATTCATACACTGTTCACGGGCATTGGAAATAGTGCAGCCACCATTATGACAGGTCCTCAGATAATTAAAGATAGAACTATAATATGGCCTTGCATTTCCACCTGGGGATTACCCAAGATAAAACATATGTTCAGACAGATATCTTATACATGGATTTCACAGCAAAATTATTCATAATAAACTAAAGGTGTAAACAATCCTAATCCCTTCAACTGATAGGCAAAATGTGTTGTAAGCAACGTACATATCTCTACTCTATTGGCTTAATTTTTGGCATATGCTTATAAACATCGCCTTTGCCTGGGATCCTTTTCTTCACTCATATCTTTTCGTAGTCCTGTTCTTATGAAATAAAGGTAAAAGCCATCAAATTTATAGATCCTCAAAAGATAATGATCTTAATATAGATTCAAATATAATTACATTTGGGCACTTAAAAATCTAAGTCTAGCATGTAAGGTAAATATTAACAAATTCTTTGAGAGAAAAGTACCTCTTATCAGTACAACATCTTTCTTCAATCCCTATTTATTTCATTTTCCTCATTGAAGACCATCTCTGCAAATCAGCAACATGTATGTGTATCTTTCTGGACCTATTTCTGTTAATGCAAGAGATGTGAAAAGCAAGTCTGCAAAGGAAGACTCTGCACTATTTATGAAGTGATGAGGTTTTCCTTGATTCAGTCGGCCTCATTCTTAAATTGTTGAGCAAAAGAAAACCAGTAACATCTGAAAGCCCCCTTAGGGCCATACTTTCATAGAATCTTAATTCATGTGTTAACCCCTAGAGCCAAAAATGTCATCCAATTTTTTATGATATCACAAATTTTGAGAAACTCTATTTTGAAATGGGAAAAGGCTGCCATTATAAATTAGCAAAAAGTAACCCATTCTAAGATAGAAAAAAAAAAAAAAAACAAAGAGAATTAGTGTTCAGGACTATATAGGTAGGTAAAACAATGCAGGGTAAATAGAACAATAAATTTTCAATATGAATTAAACAGAGTGGAAGAAATTCAATGAAAAAACAGATGAACATGTAAGGCTTAGCCATATACATTTAATTGGGGAACAGGGAAACTCATAAGATGTCTCAGGTTTAAATATTTCCTTTCTCTCTAATCACTTTTCATTGACTTTTAAATTTTTTTAAAATTTGTTCTTTCTAGTTATACATGACAGTATAATGTATTTGACATATTATACATATGTGGAATATAACTTCCGATTCTTGTGGTTGTACATGATGTGCGGTCAGGCTGGTGGTGCATTCAAACACGAACATAGGATTGCGTCAGATTCTGTCTACTGTCTTTTCTATTACTTCTCCCCTTCTGTCCATTCATTTCCATTTGTCTAATACAATGAATTCCTATTCTTCCCTCCCCACCTCTTATTGTGTGTTAGTATCTGCATGTCAGAGAGAACATTTAGCCTTTGATTTTGGGGGGGATTGGCTTATTCACTTAGCATAATAGTGTCCAGTTCCATCCATTTACTGGCAAATGCCATAATTTCATTCTTCTTTATTGCTGTTTTTAAGTGTACAATTCTGTAGTTTTCTTATTGTAGTCACAGATCAGAAAAACCATCAAGGCAGTCATTTTTCATAACCTTAAAAAGAATCGATGTACATAGACTCTATCATCTCCATATAGTCTATACTGTAAGATGTAAGCAAGCACTAATCAACTGTCTCCATATATTTGTCTATTCTAAATGTTGCTTATAAATGGAATAATATGCATGTTATCATTGTCATTGTTGGTTTGCTTTTGCAGTGCTGGGGATCAAACCCAGGGTCTCATGCATACCAGGTAGGTGCTCTGCCACCGAGTTACATCCCCAGCCCTGGATAACATATGTCATTTTATGACTATCTTCTTTAAGTTAGCATAATGTTTTCACATTTTATATACATTTTAATAGATCTGCAGATTTTCTGGGTTTTGGCAAATTTTATTTGCTTATGATTGGCCTTGACTCTATCCTGCAGATCAGGTTTAGGGATTCTTCTCCTGCCTTGGGATAGAAACCATTAGCTACCTTGGCCTGATTTTTTCCTGTTGATGGCAAAGGTACCAGAGAGCAACTCTGATAACATAATGACATTTAAAATCTCTGGTTGGAAGACATATACATGATATACCATTAAATATCCTTTAAAAACAAAGAAACAATACACTATAGAAAACCTTGTAAAATATAAGAAAAATATTAAAAATGTCTATAAATATCTGAATATATGTTTGGGTATGTAATCACAGCTTTTATGATATTTTGGCAAATTGTATAAAAACCAACTGTGCAAATAGGGTACAAATGGGTGCTTTCAAACAATGATGTAGGAATGTTATATAGGGTTTGAGACTACAACTTAACAGATGCTACTAAGATATGAAATATTATCTTATTTGACCAGCATTTTACTCCTAGAGATCTATAATCCAAAATATATGCAATGGTGTTCAAACATTTATTTCAAAATGTATTCTTTGGGGTATACTCATATGTTGCTGGTGGGAATGCAAATTAGTGTCACCATTATGGAAAGCAGTATGGCGATCGCTCAGAAAACTTGGAATGGACTCAACATTTGGCCCAGCTACCCACACCTCAATTTATACTCAGAGGACTTAAAATCAGCATACTGTGGTGACACAGCCACATCAATATTTATAGCAGCTCAACTTAAAATAACTGAACTATGGAACCAACCTAGGTGTACTTCCACAAATGAATGGATAAAGAAAATGTGGTGTCTGAAATATGTATTCCATATATATGATGGGATATTACTCATCTTTAAGAATGAAATTATGGTATTTGCTGTTAAATGGTTGGAGTTGGAGAATATCATGCTAAGCGAAATAAGTCAACCCCCCCAAAATAAAGGCTGGATGTTTTCTGTGATATGGGGATGATAATTCATAATAAGGGGTGGGGGTGCTAAGGAAGAATAGAGTTACTTTAGATTAGGTAGAGGGGAGTGAAAGGAGGGGAGGGGGTATGGAGGTAGGAAGGAGAGTAGAGTGAAACATATTACTTATATAACTGCATGACCAATGTGATCCTACAATATGTATAATCAGAAAAATGAGAAATAGTACTCCATATATGTAGGATTTATCAAAATGCATAAATGCATTCTACTGTCATTTATAACTAATTAGAACAAATAAAAAATTTTAAAAAGGTATCCTTTTCAAGCTGTCTTCTGGAAATAATAAAAAGGATGTGGGAAAGATTTATACAAAAACCAATGTATAGAGTATACCTTTGAGCAATCACATTAAAGATTCCTAACACATAATATCATGTAGGGAAAAAAATCACTCGTTATATCTGTTATTACTTATGCACTATGATTTAGATTAAGAAAATTTTGTGTTATTGTTATGCTAAAAAAGAGCTATGTGAAAATTAAATATTAGAGAAAACGTGAAAAGATATGTAACAAACATTCAATACTGTTCACTTTAGAGAAGATAGAGGACTGGGAAGATCGAACTAGGAGTTAAATTTGTGTTCTATATTCTTAGGGTGATTTTTTTCTTCTGAAAACATGAAAGAAATATTAAAAATAGAATTTATTAAAAATGTAAGCTAGAAAAGAATAAAAATAGGACTGTTCTTATTCCTAACTAGGAAGGGTTGTTACTTCTTGAAGTCATTAAGTCATATTTAATCACACTGATTTCATGTCAAAATTAAAAATATTAAAAATTATTAGAAGTTCTTAAATTATAATTTGTATGGGATTTATTAAGCATATTTAAAGCAAGACAATTTAAATATAGAATTCATAAATTTCTGAATGATGAGACTATAGTTCATTTGTTTAAAGAAATAAGTCATGCTGTTACAAAGACAATGTAAAGCTTACTATGTCTTCTTACAATGTCTTCTTACTATGAGAATTTCATGCCTGAAGGTACTGTAAGGTACTATGGATGCACAGTCATTAGGAAAGTTGGTGTTTTGATAATCCTGCCAAATAACTGACTGTGAAATTATGAACACAGTGGTGGATATATCTTAAATACCATCTTGTATTTGGTTTAAAAGAAAGAAGACAGGCTACAGAAACCCAATACAAATTTCTGGTTTGTCTTGTGCAATATTTTTATAAAATTTCTAAGAATATGGAAGTTATATTAAAATGTTATAATTATCTATTGAATCAAATGTGAAAAGTTTACTGTGGGTTCATGCATAATTTTCAAAGAATTTTTTTCCTTTAAACCTTATCAGAGTGTACTTTATATATTTTTTAAAATTTCTTTGGTACTGGGTATTATACTTTATGAGTGAGCAAACCCCAGTCCTTTTTGATTTTAGATTTTTAAGACAGGGTCTCCTTAAATGGCTTAGGGCCTCACTATTAAACTGTGAATGTTCGTTGTAAACTTGTAGTCCTCCTGTCTTAACCTCCCAACTCTCTACCATTATGGGCAAGTGCCATCATGCCTGACTTGACCATAATTTTTTTTTTCTTTTTTTGGTGTTGAGTAGTGAATCTATGGCCTGGGTGTTAGGCAAATGGTCTACCACTAAATCACATCACCAACACTTTTATTTTATTTTGAAGCACAGTATTCGTAATTCACCTAGGCAGACCATGAACTTGAATCCTCCTGCTTCAGTCTTCCGACTAGCTGAGGTTTCATGTGTATACCACAATGTCCTACTAAATCATAAAATCTCGAGGCCCCATCAGCTGCCCCTGTACAGAACCTAATTTAAGTTTTCTGTAAAAAATTTCCTGTGTTATATCTGCAATATCTAATGTCTACATTTGAAAATTATACAGATGCTTGTGAATCATTTTATGCAATGAATACTTTCTATAGTACTAGGTTTAAATAAAATTAATGATCTATATTTTTTTCAAATATTTGAGAGGTTTGTGATTTAAAATATGAAGTTTTTTGTGCTTCTATGTCTTAAATTCTGAATTCATAGATTTAATACTCTATTTTCCCTGTTTCTGGAATAGCTCTACCTCTATCACCTTCAACTTAAGAAATATATTCATGTCAGGTACTGTGGTGCATGCCTGTAATCCCAGTGATTTGGGAGGCTGAGACAGGAGGATTGCAAATTCAAAGTCAGCTTAAGTAATTTATCAAGGCCTTAAGCAATTTAGCAAGACCCTGTGTCAAAATCAGAAATATATGTATGTCTCTATATAGACATATGTATGTAGACAGGTATTTTACCAAAAATAGAATGAGTAAAATCTTTTTAGGCATATGCATTATTCTGACAATATATCTTCTCTGAAAACTCTTTTCATGATTACAAAATTACTTTTGTATGTTAATGAAATATTTGATTAAAAGAATATGTAAAATTTTATATTTTTCTTATGGTTTGTGACACAGTATGCCTTAATCATTTGGTAAATAGAGTTGCTTAAAATTAAAAGTCTTTAAGCGTCTTTTAGAAACAGGATAGCAGAATCATTAACCAAGGTTTATAATATATTATCAATTTTCAACTCTCATTATTTCACTGACAGTATTCTCATATAGCACGTTTAGCACCTGATTTTCAGAGATTGTTTCTTATTAGGCTATCTGTAAACTATAAATTTAATTAATTTTGGTTAATTTGGACATTTTGAGACTATACTAAAATAATAATTTTTATTATCGTGTGCTTCTTTTAGAAATAAGGCATAATCATGCCTAAAATACAACTTGTATTAAGATATTCTGAGATAATTTTGTTTCCTAATATTAATGAATTATGAATTAATTTAAATAAATTAAGACTATATTGCTCTCAAATATATGCTCTTTTGGAAATAACTCCTCTCTAGATCACAAATTTATTGTTATAAATGAGTGAAATGTGTTAAAAAATATACAAAGTCAGACTAGGATTACTATCCTATGAATACCAGCAAGTGAAAATTTTTCAATAATTTTATTTCTACTTAACTCACCATATGGCTTAAAAATAAAATATTTACCATTAGGAATTTTCAAGTTTTTACTTTATGTTAATTTCTATGTTATTGTATAATGTAATGGATTTGGCAGAGCTCTCTGAGAAACAGAATCAACAGAAAATATATATTCAAGAATTGGCTCCTGAATTATGAAGAATGAGAAATCTCAAGATTTGCAGTCAGTAGGCTGGGACTCAGGCTTGTGGATGGTGTATTTCCAATCCAAAAGTCAACAGGCTTGACACTGAAGTACAGCCAAAGTTTAATTTGAATTTGATGGGATGAAAGAATCAAGCAGAATTTCTTTTTTTTCCTATTAAGGTTTTCAATTGATTAGATGAGCTCCTCCCACCTTAAGGAGGTCAATCCTCTTTTCTCAGTCCACTGTCAATTTCATCTAGAAATACTCTTACAAACATATCCAGAATAATATTTGACCAGTTATCTTGGTGCAATTACTCAATGAGCATGTAAAATTAAATCTCAAATGTAGACATGTATACAAATACACTAAATTTAATATTTTTAAATTCTATCTAAAATAATATTAACTCTGAAAGATACATGGTAGGATTTCATATTTTGCCAGATTTGGAGAAAAGCTTCTGATTAATGCATTAGATATTTATTGAAGAGAAAAAGTACTGCTGGAAAAGTTAACTTTTTATTAATAGTATCAATTTAATTTGCGTAATAATTTACAGCACACTTAATTTATTGAATGTTCAAGTACATTTTTCTGGTTATGATTTCCCCATACCTACTCTAGCAAAAAAAAAATATGCAAGTGTCTAATTATCATTTTAAAACACCTATTAAATATTCAAGTGTTAACACTAACAGGTGACAGGAAGAATATGAGTGTTGGTTAAAAATATATGCATGCTGAGTCTGACTGTCTGAGTATGCAAGGATAACTATGCAGGTGCACACATGGGAGAGTTGCTGAGGCCCACCACCCACAGTGGGATTGGGGTGGATTTGGTGGACACATGTCACTCTTCAGACACACAACACCTCTACTTCCTGTGGAAAACTACTTGGGTGCACAAAGCTGAAAGCTTCTAAAGTCCACCAAGGCCAGCAAAAAAAAGCAAAATGAGACAAAATGGGACAAAAAGCAGAATGAGTGGGTGCTTGTCACTCTCCCTACACACTGCCCCTTATCTGTGCACAGAAGATTGTACCTGCTACAGCCCAGAACTCTTTGCTTGTCATCAGAGGGCTTTCAACTTCCAGGACCCATCCTGTAACTTCCAGAGTTCTTAGTGTTACTCTCTGCCCTTTCCATCTTTGTGGAGTTGTAAAGAACATTTCCAAGTCAGTTCTTCTGCCTTGCTTGAATACAGTTTGTTCTCAAGTGTTTGCATTTATTGGTCATTATTATCTCCTTTCAAAATGGTGCTGCAGGTTATCATAGCATTTTGAACATATTGAGTATGTGCGCTGAGGCCAAGATATAGGCTCAGCCCCTAGAAAATAGCAGAGAAAAGAGCTCATAACAGTTGAAGAGGTACTCATCCCAGAAGATGCATAGATCTCAACATAGAATCACAGAAAACATGAGGAAACAAGATAATAAGGCACCTCCACATGTTCATAACGTGCCAATAACTGAGATATCAAACTGCAGGAATTGCTGGACAAAGAATTCAGAAAGTCAGTTCAAATGATCAATGAATCAAAAAAACTACAGGAATGAACTAGGAAATAACTACAGGATATGAAGGAAGATTTCAGTAAAGAGAGATTGTGAAAAAGAACCAAACAGAAATCTTAAAAATGAAGAATTCAGTAAATCAAATTAAAATTTTAGTTGAAAGTTTTTACCAATAGACTAGATCAAGCAGAAGAAAGACTATCAAATTTCAAAGACAAGATGGATGAACTGAAACGTTCAATGATGGTAAAGAAAAAGGAATATGATAAATGAATACATTATGCAAGATGTGACAACATTAAAAGGCGAAACCGAAAACTCAACTGAGAGAAAATACAGACCAATGGTACAGAAAACACATTTATTGATATAATAGCAGAAAATTTCCCTATGTTTGGAAAGATGCAGGCATGATATGCTAAAACTGGAGGCATTTAGAACTCCAAATAGGCAGGACCAGAAAATTATTTCTTTGTGAACTTTTACAGTTAAAATTCCAAAATAGAATAAAATTTGCAAGGGAGAATTGCCAAGTCACCTATAAAGTCAAACCAATCAGAACAATAGCAGATTTCTCAGCAGAAATTCTATTGACCAGCAGCATAAAATGATGCAATTCAAGTCCTGAAAGGTAACAACTAACAACCTAGATTACTATATGTAGGAAAACTATTTCAGAATTGAAGGAACAATTAAAATCTTCTAAAATAAGCATAAACTGAAGGAATTCATGGTCACTAAGCTGGAATTGCAGAAGATATCTAAAGGAATCCTACAAAGAAGAGGAAGATAAACATAACCTTGGAAAAGAATACAGCTTTGTAGGGAACTTTCCTCACGTTTATCTGACAGCAGTCACTGACACCATGATCTAATAAACCAAACAGTCTGGACAGAGAAACTGAGGAAATGGTAAAGACTTGCCATGGATTGAAGACTTTTGCAGTTGCCATGGCTGAGCTACGAGCTGAGGGGAAGCCTCGCTCACCAAGCATCCCAGCAAGCTGTGATGTGAGCTACCCCATGCTGCCTCAACTCTTGCTGTGTGCTAGAGCCTGTCCTTCCCCCAGTCCTTTCTCTCAGACTTGTTGCTGAGCAGAATCACTTAGCATACTTGGTTTGTTTACATCAGGATGATGTATAGCTTACCTATAGGTTGGTTCTGTTATGTTTTAACAAGCATGTTAACCTAATTGGATAATGTGCCTATATATGTCTTTTACAATCCTAAGTAAAATTAGATCTGTGCCTTCCGAGCCTGGTCTCTGATGTCTGAACTGGGGTAGACATCATCATCATTCACTCTCAGTGGGACTCATCTCCAAATATCAGCACAGCTTATCAGAAAGATGGTGGAATGAGACAGACATCACTACCCTATGTACATGTATGATTACATGATGGTATGACTTTACATTGTGCACAACCATAGAAACAAAAAGTTGTACCCCATTTGTGTACAATGATTCAAAATGCAGTCTGTAAAAATTTTAAAAAAAGTTTTAAGAATTAAAAAATTAAAAAAGAAGAATAGATTAGCGAATGAGAATTAGCAATGATTCCTAGGTTTTTTATTAACTTTCAGTTGATTTTTGCAATAATTCAACATTAGGACTTCAAACTAAATAACAAGAAGTAATGCATAACTCTTTGTAATAACACTGAATGTAAGTGATCTTTACTCTCCAATTGAAAGACATGGACTGGCAGTTTGGATTTAAAAATAAGATGCAACTGTATGCTGTCTCCAAGTGACACACCTTCAGGCAAAGACATTCACTGACTGAAAGTGAAAGGATGGGAATAAAATTCTATGCAATATTAATTCAAATACTAAGGAATATATCTATCTCTATATACATATGAAGTTGAACTGAATTTACATATCATAAATGGACACGCACATGCACGTATTTATGCTACTTTTTATTAATTTAATTTGATTTGATTTCTGGGAAAACGTTTTACATCCACTATGCTTACTCTATTTTGTTTTGTTTTGGTACCAGGGATTGAACCCAGGGGTGCTTAATTACCGATCCATATGCCCAACCATTTCTATTTTTATTTTGAGACAAGATCTCACTAAGTTGCTATGAGTTTGCTAAATTGCTGAGGCTGGTTTCAAACTTGCAATCCTCCCGCCTCAACCTCCAGAGCCACCAGGATTATAGGTGTGCCCCACCATCTCCAACTCACATGCTATTTCTTAAAAACATGAATTTAGCTTATTGAGTAAGAAATTGTATCTAATTACAGATATGCTGTTTGTTACATTATTTTTAGGTAAAGTTATTTTATACACATTTGGCAAAGCACTAAATAGGAGAGTGAAAACAAAGCATAAACCTATTAAATACACGGTTAAAAACTGGTTATACAAATAATACTCTCAGTTCCAACAATGCTATATTCAACTTAAAACTGGTATAGCTAAAGGGGTTATAAGGAAGAGAAATTAAGGAATGTGGAGAATTATTTGTTGAGCACCCAAAGCATAAGATACTTTACATTTTCATTTAGTTTTTATTTGAATCCAAATGACTAAAATTTTGCTTATTTTAGACTGAAGAGAAACTAGACTCATACCCATTAACTACAATTCTACAGGTTATACACTACTTGAAAGTTAGAGAAAGTGCTGAGTGAATGCAGATCTATCACTTTGATTCATAATGTGATTCTTAGTGAGGTTTTGTTCTGTATCTAGTACTATGTTTAGATAGCTTTTTGAAGAAATCTTAGTTACTCAAAAGTATAGGAAAAAATATTAGAGAAAAAAGGGTAGATGTCAAGTTAGAAAAACAGGTGTCATTGCTTAAAATTGAAAAAAAAATCAAATAGACTGAATATGTCAAAGAATAATAATACAGAATCAATGCTTTTTAGCCTTATCTTAGGTCATTTCCTAATTCATTTGATAATCCTCGTAGTCATCACCAACACTGATCACAAATGTTCCAATTCTTCTGCTGGATTCAGATTTGTATTTCATTTCTTTATTATTATTATTATTTATTTATTTTTAAATTTTTTACAGACCACTTTGATTCATTGTACACAAATGGGGTACATCATTTTGTTTCCATGGTTGTACACAATGTAGATTCACACCATTTGTGTAATCATACATGTACATAGGGTAATGATGTCTGTCTCATTTCACCATTTTTCATCCCCCCACTCCCTCTCATTTCCTTCTATATAGTCCAAAGTTCCTCCATTCTTCTCTCACTTTAACTACCCTGAAGTTAGCAGCGTCACTGTGACTTCCTGTTGACAATGAAATGTAACTAAAATAGTACGTGTTATTTCTGACCTGAAATTTAACAGCTACTGTGCCTGTTTCCATTATGGATATACTCCCCTCCCACCAGAGTTCTGCTGGGTATTTCTGTTTACTGTGAGTCACACTATAGATCCTTAGATACAATGCTTTTCCCAGGCTATAACCATTGGAACCTCCCGTCCCAAAAGTTGACACTGGACAATAATTTCCTGCAAGTCGTCTTTCTTTTTGTTTTTTTTTTTTATCTGAATACAACAGACTGCATAATGCATAATAATCAAGGTTTATTTGGCTAATGGTTCTGGATTTTGGAAAGTCTAAGAGGATGGCACCAGGACCTGGTGAGGACCTTACAGCACATGATAACATGGTGGAGGGCATCTTATGGCAGGACAGGGCAAGCCTGCTAGCTTGGGTGTTTATTATACAATTATACAATCCAAGGAATCCACCCTCAAGTCCTCGTCTAATCCCAATTACCGTTCAAAGGTCCCACCTGTAAATGTCATTGACATCTGAATTTTGAGATTAGGTTTCCATCACATGAATTTTTAAGAACTCATTGAAAGAACAGGATTCTATTTTAGGCCTGCAAAATTCACACACTTCTCACAATAAAAAACGTATAAGTTTTATCCCAATAGTCTGAACAAGTTCTTAATTCATTGCCAACTCAAAATTCCAAAGCTTACAATCTTATCTAAATCAGACATGGGTGACACTCAAGACATGATTCCCTTAGAAGTAAATATCTTCTTGCTGCATGCACCTGTGAAATCAAAACAAGTTAGCATTCCCAAAGTATTATAGTGTCCAGGCATGGCACAGAAATTTTATTTCAAAAGGAAAAATTGACCAGAAGAAAGAATAGGTACTACATAAGTCCAAAACAGAACAGGGCATATAACATTAAATTTCAATACTTCACAAAATTCCTTTACTCCAGATGCTGCCTTTTGGGCACAATGGAGTAGGAGTTGAGCCCCTGTATTAGGAGTATCTAGAAAAATAGAAGCAACAGGTTATGTATATGTACAACTAAAAAAGGAATTTACTAGGGTGACTACATGATCAGAGGCTGGACAGTTCCATGATAGCTGTCTGCATCCTCGAGAGCCAGAGGAACCAGTAGCTATTCAGTTCCCAGGAATCTGGAGCCTCAGAACAAGAGGATCATGATGCAGCCGTAGTGTAAGACTGAAGGCCTGGAAACTCCCTGGAGAATGGCTGGTGAGAGCCCATGCAGGAAAAGTGAAGGAGCTGGGTGATGGCAGCAACAGTGGGAGCACCAGCTCAAACAGAACTGAGCTTGCGTCTTCTGCAGCAGCTTCCTCCTTTTGTCCCATCCAACCAGCCCAGCCTATTAGACAGTCCTACCCACATTCAGGACAGGTCTTCCCTTGAAATGTGCTGTGCCACATACCCAATTGTAAGGACATACTCTCATAGACACAACAGAAGTCTCCTCCTAATCCTAGGCATCTCTTGGCATAACCAAGTTGATAAATGAAATTAAGCATAATAGCCTCCAAGACCCCAGGAAGTGCCCTCACCCATGACTTTGCCAGGATCAGCCTTCACTTCAGCTCTCCCATGCTGGCATGGCATGCTGTTAGGTTTATGTTTCTGGGGTTTTGGTGGCAGTCTCAGTCCCATAGCTCCTCTAGTTATTATCTCAATGCAGATTCGCTATGGAGCTCCCGTGACAAGTCTCTGCTTGGACCCCTACATTGTTTGAAACATAAGAGGAGGAAGCTCCAACTCCCAAACAACTCCATCGTTTGGGCCTTCAGCACTAACAATACATGGATGCTGCCGAGGTTTTCTACTTGTGCTCTACAGAACAATGGGTTGAGCTGCACTTAGGCCTATAAGAGACATGGCTGGCAGGTTCAAGGATCCCTGAGACAGAATGTAGGAAGCAGAGACCCGAGGCAGCCCTGAATAACAATCCATGGACTGCATCCTGGGCCTGTCCTCAGGAATCAATCTATCCTTCTAGAGCTTCCATCCTGTAATGGGATGGGGTAACCTTGAAGTTCTCTACAATGACATAAAGGCCTGTCTTCCATTCTCTTAATGACCACTTTTATCAGGACTAATCTTCTTAGCAAATAATCTTCATGTCTTCTCTGGAGCACTTTTCCTCCTCTTTTCATTACCTGGCTGAGAATTTTCTAATTTTCCCCTACTATTCTCCCTTTGAATTGCAAATTCTGGCTTTAAATCATTCCTCTTCTTCCACATTTCACTATATTCAATTTAAAGTAGTCATGAAGCAGCTTGAATGCTAGATCATCACACTGGAGTTCTATATTTCATTATAGTCCCTAGGATACAGAAATGATTCTACCAAGATTTTTGTTTTTTTAGAAATTAATTAGTCTATAGGGAACCCAAAGTTATAAAAATACAATTCAAAAAAATTAAAAGAGGAGGTAATTAAGCGGTTTGCCAAAAAATAATACAAAACAAGCACATCTTAGCTTGTGTTATACTAAAGCAGAGATTAGTCTTTGCTCAAGTTTCCAATACCATGTTCTTCACTTTTGTCTGGAACCTCATCAAAATAGCCTTTCCTTCCACATTTCTATCAACATTCCATTAATAACTATGTAGACAATCTCTGGCAGTTCCAGATTTTTGCCTAGTGTTCTTTTTCTCCTCACTTTGAAGGGAGCATGATATTATATAATCTCTTCTAAAGGACACCAATTCCAAATACCATTAACATATAAATTTGGGGTTTATATCTTGAATACATAAACCTTGGGAGGATTGCCTTCTGCAGGAACCCATAGCCGTGCACTAGAAGCCTTCAGTCCGCCATAGCTGGACTGTGTCCTATGGGAAGACAGAAGCCACCCTTCTCTTTCCATTGTTTTAACTAAATCCTTGGTCTTGACATTTTATAATTTAAAAAAATTTCTACTTTCAAATACTCATACTAGTCCTTCTGGTAGTTTTTTTTTCCATTGGCTTCAGATATGAATCAAATTGTGGCTGGTGAAGACACTAACACTTTCCTGCATATGAATTGTTTTAATTTCTGTCCTATCAGCTCATCACACATTACTAAATAATCCTGGATCTATATATATTTTAGAGGAGTTAAATCATTTCTCTGGTAAATAAATTTTTATTGGGTCCATTCCACCAAATATCTAAAAAGCGAACACATTTGCATTTAAACTGGACTTACCACCACACATATGTTTCTATTCTTCTGCAGTGGGCTTTTTTTAGACCTTGATTATCTTCAGTGTGCTCAGTTTCACCCTCTCCCTATCTACTTTTCCTTGTGCTAACCACTCTCAATTCTTTGCTATTTATCACCCATAGGATAAAACCTAGCAATCGCAATGTATCTTTAACTTATTTTTCAACTTCATTTTCACTGTAGCCTAAAATCAATTATCTGTTTCTTCAAAATTTCAAGTCCTGTTATTGCCTAAGTTGGCCATGTTCTACCATGCATATATTCATGATTTAAAGCAAAAATTCTTCTTCTGAATGCGAATCTCCATGGTATATAAATCATTCCTCTATGTATTACTCAATCTCTAATTTCAAATATAATTTTCTCTGTAAAGGTCTCTTAATGCTCCCAAGCAGAGTGAATTACTTACTCATGTACATATGTATCTTTATTATCTGTTTGAATGTCTTTGTCCATAAATAAGTTCTGAGCTCCTTATTGATATAAATGATGCTTCATCTTCATCATCATCATCATCATCATCATCATCATCATTATTGTGTTAGCCCCAGATTTTATTGTCAGCACATCTTAAGCACATAATATATTTGTTTGTGTGATAAATGTCCTAGGTTATCTAACTAAATATCTGCTATGAAATATTTTGTTTCTATTCTTTGTCTCCAGGACCTGCTTTAAGCAAAAGTTACAATTATTTAAATATGTTTTTAAAATAATCTTACTCTGAACTAAAAATCATTTTTTCTATAAAGAGTGTTTCTTATTCACCTCTCTCATAAGGCAACTAAATTTTTATATGCATTCTTCTTTGCTTAACACAGAGAGCTCCTCTAAGAAGAGAACGTGGGAAGAGATTGGTAAAAGAAAAAGATAAAGTTCATTCTTTTTTCTTCCACTAATATTTGCTTCTTAAAAATAGACAAACTGTTAAGATAACAGGAGAGAATTATTCCAATGAAATACAGGATATAAGTTATTTCATTGCTTTTTCATTTAGGAAAGAGTGAGACTTTCCTGCAGATCCTGAAATCACATATTGTACAGCAAAGTCTACTCATTAACTTCCCATGTTTTCTCATTCCAAAATGATAAACAACTCTTCCTATAATCATTTCTACTTCTTTGTTTAAAAGTTTGAATATTACCATCAATTTCTTTTCATAATAATTTTATTGCTGCATAAAAATGTCCTCACAAACAAAATACAATGGGAAGATGCCATAACCAATTATTATTTGTAAATTATTATTTGTTTATGTCTGCATATACCTCCATGAATATGCATCTCCAAGAAATGACTGCTCGACTTAGTTGAGTTCAGTTATCTTCAATGAGACTAAACTAGATATGTTTTATTTGAAAGAGACATAGTGGAAAATCAGTTGTTAGAAAGAGATAGAAAGAGAATATATAGAGCCCATAGATAAGTTCTGGTATACAGAAAATGAATCATATTTTAATGGCTTAGGTTTGTGAATTTATCTTTCTGTTCAAGGACAATGTAACAGTTTTTTTTTTCCCCCTTTTCTTTTTCTCTTTCCAATATCACGTTTGCAACTGTATGCAGCTAAAAGCTACTGTCTTTCCAGCTAGGTTTCATTGTTACAAGCTACAAAATGAAAGGCTTTCCAGAACAGCCTGTTAGTGCCCTCTATTGATGTTTTAAATTGTTCAGATGGTTTTAGGAAAAGAAACCAGTTTGATTTCTAAATGTCCCGAAAAGAATTTTTATCATAGGAAGTGGGAATAAAGTTTTACTATTTTCATGATGTACCTTTTCACCCCTTAAGAAGTAGACCTATGCAAAGGCTTTGCTATCATACCAGCTTTCCTTTCATCAGTCTTACTTTTCTCTTCATGATTCATTTAAAAAAAAAAGAAAGAAAAGAAAGCTAATATGATTGAAAAATGCAAACTCATTATAAAATTTCATAGATTAGTGCACAAACAATAGATTGTCTGAATAAATAGCTTGGGAAATTATAGTCAGTGTTTTAAGCCTGCAGCACAATCAAACACTAACTAATCACAGTGATGCTTTGAAATTACTTCATGGAATGAGGAAAAAGTTATGACTGTACACTTTATTCAGATGCCACATCGATCACCCTTCTTCTTTTTCTTCTTTGTTAATCCAGAGCTACATGCTTTGAAAATTTGAATTTTTTCCCACTTACATAGCAGTATTTCATTGATTGTTATACATATGTGTGTATCTTTACTCTTAAAATTACTACATAAAACAAAGATGTTTCAATTATTTAATGATAAACTTTGCAATTAAAAAGTAACATAATTCTTGTGTAATGAACTAGACAGTCTATACAAAATTACCCAATTTTTGGTGTGTATGTTAATTTTTATAATAGTGATTAATTTGAAACACTTTGTTATGAAATGAGTAGATCAGTGTATATCAATAACATATGACTACAATAATAAATTGTGAACAATAAAAAATGTGCAAAGATGTTTGGGAAAGCTAGTCATGAAGCAGAATGTTCATAATAATCCTCCATTTTAAAATTATGTATAGGCAAATAATATACAGAAATGTCTAATAGTTTAAAAAATACATATCAATATTAACTGTATCTCTGATTAGTTAGCACAAAATTGATAATTTAAAAAATTTTTCTTCAATATTGTTAATATTTTGTAAATTTTAAAAATTAATATTCTTATTTTTAAAAATATTGATATTAATTCCCTTTCCTCTTGTTTTCTGCAGAGGTCCACTCTTTATTCCTTTTCAGTAAGTCATTTATATTTGTTGATTCTGAACAGGAAAATAATGGTAAAAAAATGGATATTTTATTTTCTTATTTCATGTTTATAAAGTAAGCACTAAGGTATATGAAGTTGAAAAGCACCAATAACTTCACAAGGTAATACTTTGGCTATGAATTATATAGAAGACTTATGAGTTAAAATGGAACATTAAGAATAATGGCCTGTTTCTGAATCAATAACAGTTTATGTGCCTTTTTTCCCTCCTTACAATGACTACTATTACATTAAAACCCTACTGGCATTTTATAGCTACACAAAAGGGCAAAAAGTTTCCCTAAATAAGAATAATTATTAAAGCATATTTTTAGAATTAACTCCACTGACAATAATATTTTTGTCTATCATTCATTTAAGAAAGTTTGTATTATCTTTACAAGTAGATCCTCAGATCCTTGTTTTATTTTTTAGAAATCTTGTATTTTTGTTATGAAGGCTATGCAACTCTACCTCTATCTGGGCAGTCTGTAATGTCTTCCAGAGATTTCTGATTAGATGCCAATCAGAAGAAACAATTATATTATCTGTGAGGTATGTGCATCTATTGTTTTTCCTTTATTTGGTCATATTGAGTATAAAGTACATAGGATGTATCTTAAACTACTTTATACCTTTGATCTTATAGTAGATGCTCATGCTATTGTCACTGTATATATTAAATATGAAAAAAAGCTTGAATACTTTATTTAGTGTATGCCACCATTACTTACCTGCTATGGTTTTACTAATTGCCACACTCTATTGTATTTCCTTTAAATGTAGCACTTGCCTTAATGTGCTAATATTATCATTTTTAAAAATGTTGTTGTATACAGAAGCTAGCAGTGATATAATCCCATGACTCAGGAGGTTGAGGCAAAGGATCACAAACCCAAGGTCAGGGTCAGTCTCAGCTACTTAAGAAGTCTTTGTCTCAAAATGTAAAAAAAAAAGAAAAATGGCTCTAGATGTAGCTTAGTGGTACAGCACCCCTGGGTTTAATCCCAGTACCACAGAATATTAAAAAATTAGAATATGTTTTGAATATCTGAGTTTTCTTTCAGAAGATGTTGAATAACAAATAGGATTTTCTTCCTTTCTTTCTGTACCAGGAATTGAACCCAGGGGCACTTAACCATCGAGGCACATTGCCCGCCCTTTTTTGTATTTTATTTATAGACAGGGTCTCACTGAGTTGCTTAGGGCCTCACTAAATTGGTGAGGTTGGCTTTGAACTTGCAATCCTCCTGTCTCAGCCTCCAGAGAAGCCAGGATTACAGTTGTGTGCCACCATGCTCAGCACAAATAGGGTTCTCAATGAGACATACTTATCTCTTATCACAAGAAATTTTAAATAATGATAAAAGAAGTTCCAAAGTTCTTGTCTCATAGTTGTGTGCTTTATATATGACTATTTAATAACATTTGATGATGGTATACTAAAATCTTAGAGAGTGCAAACATTACATTAAAGTATGCCAACTGGAATTTGATTTTCTACAAACAGGAACTTTATCTACACATTATAATTAATTTTATGTAAGATATTTCAAGATGGTTTTTATTACTATGTAATGATTTTTAATTGGAGGTTCCAGTGCTGAATTAACATTTGTTGTTAAGGGTTGGCACTCTGATTTCATTTAAAAAATTTTAAAAGGGAAGTTTTGGAAAAAAACTTGGTGAAGTGTGTAAGACATGATGTATAATTAATGAGAGGAATTGCATACATTTTACATCTCTTTTTTTTACAAAATAATACCTAACCTGTTACTACTTTTTCACTCTTCATTATATAAAGCACAACAAAACAAAATAAAGTTAGGCAGGAAAACTTCACTGTTTGCAACATAAAAATCTCATGTATGTTTCTGGAGGATATCATGGCAGTGAGTTAACCCAAGATCAGAGAAGCATGTCCCAGTACAAACCCAAGACACTTCCACAACCTCTCATTACAACCGCTCTTCTTACTCCCCTATGATCTACATAAAACTACTTTCTGCTTTAAGAGTCTAATTAGTAATTCATATGCTTCTTATATGGTTTAGAATCCTTAGAAATGCTCCGAGTCAGCAGTCCATGGGCACTGTACAGAACACAGACTTGAGACCATAGGACAGAGGCAATGATCTACCTAAGTGGCTATACTTGTTAACTAGACACAGTCAAGAGCTATATAATGAGATGTAAAGAAATGAAACAAAGTGAAGAGTATACCTAAGGGGCCCAGAAAACTCAGAACACGGCTTATTTGTAGTCTAACATGTTGCCTGTATCTAGTGCAATCGTTCTTGTAAAATGACCCTGTTTTTCTGAAAAGGCATAGCAATGAATCACTTTCATCATAGTGGTTTTGTGTTCAGAAAATACTTATCCCTTTCACTTCCTCATTTTCCATAGGCAGAGTGTACTGCTCATCTTCAAGGATGTTGAATTTTGCCATATGTCTTAGTTTGGCCAATGCAAGATGAACAGAAGGGACAGCACAGGACAGTTATGGCATCATTTCTCATTAAATTTTAAAATTCCCCAAATATTATCTCTCATGAAAACAGAGCAAAGTTTCAGAAAAACTTAAAGTCAAATGTATAGCACATGACATCCATAATTAATGATACACATATTTTATATGTCTATTATATAAATGAAAAGTAGTCCATAAACTATAGTATTCTCTCACTACTCCTAACATAAAAATAAAACTTTGACAGCAAGACCACATTAAGAACAATTGCTTTACTTTCCTGCTTATTGTTTCCAACCTTTCCATGAGATACCCCAAGTAGCTCTATTCCTTAAATTTGGGCCCAGAAGGAGACCATGGAACTGACACACAGCCTGAAATAAAGGCCAGTGTCACAACATGAAGCAGAGTTGCTCTACTTAACCTGTGTAAATGTTACTTACAGTCTATGCAACTGAACTTTTATGTGTTACACAGCAAGAGATAGACAAGCTAGGATACATTAACTTATTGCATTTTCTTCACATTTGGTCATACACAGTGAAAGTGGTGAGTGTCCCACTGAAATGTAAGAAGGCCTTCCATACTGTGTTGCTCTTGCCTGATACTTTCTTGTGCCATCTCAGAACTTATCTCTTGTTGGAGGTACTCAATTTATCACTTACTATGATGATTTCTCTAACAGTACTTTCTCTGCCCAAGATCTAAATTTAGGAAGTAGTATTAGATTTTTCAAGAGCCTACTTAAAGAGGAGATTCCAGAGAAGAGCTCGCCATTCTTTCTGTATATAAGTAAGACATTTTAACTGAAAATTCTTCAAGAATATGGAGCCAGAAATTCCCCATCAGAAAGAGAAAGAGAATTTAGTGCTTTCCATATAAAGACCTAAGTTGGTATTAATTCATAGATGATGATATGCCTCAGAGTGCCAAATGCATACCTAAAACGTGGCCTTAACCCTCAAATAAGGGTTTTAAATAAGTCACAATACTTTCTTGACTAAATGATTTTAAATGCCTCCAGCTGTGTAAAACAACAAATAAATTAAAAAATACAAAAAAAAAAAAAAAAAAAAAAAAAAAAAAAAAAAAAAAAAAAAAACCTCTCTTTCCTTAACTAACAGGGCCTATATCATTGGGCCCTGGTTAGCTCTTCCTACTATCTTAGTTTTCTGTTGCTATAACAAAATAGTTGAGGTTGGATGCTTCATAAATAGAGGTTTACCTAGCTCATAGTTCTGCATGAGCTAGGTAAACCTCGATGCATAGCACTGGCATCTGTGGCTCTGGTGTGGGCCTCATGACAGATGGCATCACAATGGTGGGAGTGCATGTAGGATGGTGCCTGGTGTGCATGGAAGAGAGATATAGGAGAGGGGCCAGGGCTCTTCCCTAAGATGCCCATTCTTATGGACTAATCTGGACCTGTGAGGACTCCATTAATTGCTTCCAAAGGTGATACCCCCCAAGGACCTAATTATATCCCGCTAAGCCTTATGTTTTAAAAGACCCAATCGCTCTATAGTGCCACACTGGGGACAATGCCTCCAACACAAGGACCCCTGAGGGATGCAGTCACAGCATATCTGAGTCCTTGTACCTATTTTCTCACTGACCAACTGTTTGTCTCATTTCTCCTTCTGCTTCAACCTAATTGACTTTCTCTTTCTGTTCCTCAACTCTAACCAAACTTTTTCTCTCCCCTGGGATGTTATCATTATTGTTCCACTTGTGAAGCTTGATCGTTCTCCAGCTCTTCATCTGACTGCCTTGTTTCTGTTCTGTACACCCCATTCAAATGTCATCTGCTAAGAGATTCCTCTCTTGGTCCCATCAACTAATGGTCCCATCAACTAATGGTCCCATCACCTTGTTCATTTCTGTCTGGTAAATAAAAGAATCTATAATTATTTTGTTCATTTTTAAATGTTTACTGTCTCCCCTATTAAAATATAATCTCTAAAGTTATATAAAAATGGTTATGACCTACCTTATTTACCAGCATTTAGGTACCAATAGGTGGAAAATACCAGCATTTAGGAACCAATAGCTAGAAAAATAATGTGGCATGTTTCATACAACAATTAGGAAATTAAGAAGGTATTTATTTATTTATTTATTTTAGTGGTATTTTATGATTTTATTTTAAATTTATTTTTAAAAATAATTTAAAAACCACATGTAATTGAACAGTATAACATTCCATATTCTTCCATCTTTCAGAAAATACTAGTCTGCCATTTTTTATAGATAATAAGCAATCCAATACATCTACCCAATAGGGGAAAATTATACATAGTGCAGTTGTGTTCTCTGAACATGTTTGAAATTAAAGGAAGTTTATGAATAAGAAAAGTTTGATTTTTTCCTCTTTAATTGGGAATCTATAAAGCACTGGGAATGGACAATATAAACAGGGAGCCCATAGTTGTTCCAGTGATTGAGAATATCTCACCTCAGTCTGGAAGATTTCCCCTTTCCATTTCCAAATGAGTCTAGTCCTCCCTCTTGTCACAAATGCACACATTTATTTTTTAAAGTAATAAGGTAATTATTTTAAGGGAAGTCTTCTATGTCCATGGAATTCGTATTGATAGAGATGTTAAATCACAGACTATGATTTACATATACAATAAGAGTAACAATCATACTCTTTCAGAGAATCAGTGATATATATAGCAAATCACTTCAAAATTTGGTGACTGACAGCAACCGACAATTATTATGTCATGGTTTCTGGGGCAACTTGGGTGGTTTTGACTATTTGCAGTCAAGCTTTCAGCAAGGGATTTAGTCATCTCCAGTCCAGTCAAGGCTGTACCTGGGCTGAATGGTTCTCTTCTGATCTCAATCACGGGATCATCGGCAGTCTCCAGTTTCTGAGGAGCTGCTAGACCATGCCACAGGGTCCTCTTTGTAGGACAGCTCACAACATGGCAGCTTTTCTCCCTGTCTGAGGAATGAGATGGAGAGGCAGATTCCATGCATTGTCCTTATTTTTTAAAACCACAGTTTTTTAACTCCACATGTTAAATAATGCAATACACCACAAGTTAATTGTGTCTAAACCATAATGGTAATGCAGGATGAATCATACATTTGCCTGGTAAATAGAGAAAGGCCATAACCTAATATCAGCACTGGCACAACATCACTTTTGCCAAATTAGAACTAGCTCTAGTTCCATTACACATTTAAGGAATGTGCATTATATGAGGATCTTTCCATTATGTAAGGATTATTCCCAAGAGGTTGAGATCATTTTTGATGATACTGACCATAATCAGAGATATATAAAAAGTATCCTAGAATTGGACAGCTTATGCTGGATTAGCACTGAATTTCTTTCAGTGCTAGTATTTTTCTATTAAATTTGTCATCATGGTACAGGAAATACCAAAAAAACTTGTTGATTATTTGTGAGACATTGCTACCTCTGCTCTAGCAGAGTCTTTTATTACAGGAAAACCTAAGAATTTAAATATGCCAATTACTTTCATTTATTCATTCATTTAACAAGAACTTGCTGAGTATCTACCATGGCAGAAACAAGTTAAATAATGCAAATACACTGAAGAAGAAGCATATTGCCTGCATTTATAGAACCTAGATGTAGGAGGCTAACCACATTAATCAAGTATTTAATTTTATTTAGATTTTTCTCAGTAAAGCCAATAAATTCATTTACCTTTTTAAAAATTGCATTTGTTCAGATACAGCACTAGTTAAACTGTGTCTAAAATATATCGGTAATGCAAAGTAAGATCACATCTATGCTTGGTTAACTCATAAGGGAATATTTAAGGATTTTCCTCAACATTCACATTATAAAGATGTAACACAGCATCGATGTACATATTTATTGCATTGGTAAACTGACAAAAGAAGCTGTAGTAGATAATATTTACTTCATATTGGTTTGTGACTGAGTGTTTTTTGATGAGCTATGAATCTCAGTTCATGGATTAAAAGTATGGCAACATCAAATAGCTTTGAGGCTTATAGAAAGCATCATCAAAATTCATAGTAAACACAGCAGGAAAGACTACAGATATGTTTAAGCTCATTGTCAAAAAAGTATTGCCAACTTCCCTGAAATAGATAAGGCTCATATAATCAGATCAAGTAAAAGTACTCCCCCCATATGTATTTTTTTAACTTAGAAAATGTGGGAGGGAAAAAGCTTCAGTTGCATAGAAGTATGAATCATGGTTAGTTATTCAGTAAGCAGCTTACATATTTTGATGAGTTATAACTGTAAATTCCAGAGTATGCTATTTCTTATCATCATTGCTTGTGCTGTCATTTCTCTTGGCCAATTTTCTAGGAGTTTTCCCAGTGGAATAGATGAAACTAGCCTGCTTGAACTTTTTCTGTGATGTGTTTGACAGAAAACAACTTTTGTCTTTCAAAGCAAAGTAAACAATTGCTGAGGGATTGAACTCATTTCCAGGCTCATTACTATGCATATAATGGACTGAAAGAATGACCTAGGAGATCTTTCAATTGCTCATATTTTTAATATGAGGTGCCTTCATTTTTGTTAAAAAAAAAAGTTTAATGACTTGGGATTCCATTTACACCAAATAATGAGAGTCTGTGCAAGACTGCAAATTGTGTCTTGGGTGTTGCCATGCACTGCTGCACTTGATAGATAATTTATGCAGAGTCCTGGAAGAGAGCTTTTTAAAAATAACTGACATTGAGGATGCCAATAAACATTGATGCCATGTGCGTGCCAGCTGCAAAATCATTAGTAGGTTGAAACACCCTACCGTGCAAACAGCTTCAAACTGATTTGAAGAGGGATGTATTTTAGCCAAAAGCATAAATTAATTCATGAATTTGCCCTACTTACAGTTCTCAGTTGTGTCTTTTAAAAATCTCATTTATTATATTTTTGTATTGGTTTAGGTTGCTGGATAAAACCTTTGAAGTCAGTGTGCTCTATTCTTTCATATTTCCTGAAAAACAATTGTTACTGTCCTGTGAGTTGAAGAGTACCATTGCAACTCTGCCCTTCTCATTATCTGGTGGGTGAAAAACCTTGTTGAGATTTTCTAGGACCCTTTTATTAAGATTAGACGATAGTGTGGCTGCCATGCTTACATATTGATGCAGTGCTAGTTTATGTTGGGAGAGACATAAGCACACATATTATTTCATTCCTGCTATGAGTAATTATGAGAAAGATTTAATCTGCTCTGTATTTCTGCAAGGAACCTACGGATTCAGGCAAAATAGCTCATACTTTCAATAAGGGAAACATTTTCAAAGGTTTCAATGACCAAAGGGGGAAAGTCCCTTTCCATCAACAGTCTCCCGTTCTTGAATACTCAAACACATGAAGCACAGTCACCCGGTAGCAATGCTGTTCTAAGAATGCAGGCTTCAAATGGTAAGGGCATTCTGCCAGGTGACTTTAAAGGTAGTTTTCCACCTTTTGTTGTCTATCACTTTTCCAGATGGAGCATTCCTCCAGGCTAATTCTAGCTCACATTATGGGGAAAGGTAAAATGAAATATTATGAGTGAGGGAAAAGCAAAACAGAATCCCCCCCCAAGGTGATTGTGAAGAGTTTCCTTTATTTATATTTCAGAGTCAAATCTTCAGGGGCGAAAAGTACTGGAAAAGCTGCTATGAATTTGGGTATTCTGCATTATTTTTTAATAAAGTACACTACTCCTTCAACATTCTCTTTATTTCTATTTAATTATGATTTCTATTCCTTTTCTTCTTTGCATTTCCTTTCAAAATCACCCAAACAAGCAAATAATAATTTTAAGATTCATGTTTGTGGAACCACAATATTATCAGCTAAATGCAACCAATTTCACAGTTAATAGTACACCAATTAGCATTTCATTATATTAAATGCCTTCTTAAAACATTTCTTAACAATGCTAGATGTTATATTCATCTGATTATACTACTAGGTAGTAGTATATGAAATTGCTGATATTTGACTACTTTTAAATTATGAAAATGCCAAGAATACCAAGCTATCACTGAATGAAGGCAAATTCTTTTTGTGAAAATATTTGGTATACAAAGTTTGACAAAGAACACTGCGTTGTAGACACCTTTAATTTTGTATTTTCAATCACAGATGAAGACAATCACTACCACAGGTGTGACTAGAGATTTGGTATAGGTGGCACTTGCCTTAGAATTAGCACATGCTATTCATGTTTACAGATTGTTAATCAGAACTAGTATCCTGTCCCAATGTAATTGCAGGTCAGCTCAGGAAGAGAGGAGAGCCATCAATTCTCCATGAGCTATGAATATCTCTGCTAAAAGATGTGGATGCTGAGAAGTACTGGCAGTTTCATGTGTAAAAATTTCTGTAGAAGAAATGTCACATTTCTACAAATTGAGAGAATAAGGTAATTATGAAATTAAAAAATGTTCATTTGAAAATATATTCCAATTTTATCAAAGTACATTAGGCACAACAGAGAAAGATACTAGACTTGATACTACACTTCTGTTGTATATCTGGCATTTCAGAATTTTTTTGCCAAAATGAAACAAGTGGCTTAAGAATACTTCAAATTTGGTGTTTGAAAAAAATGGAATAATCTATATTTCAACTGTTAACACATAATTCATGAGAAAATAGAAATCAAAACTGCAAATATATAATAATACTATATGAAATAAATTTTATATATATTACATATTATTTGTTTTTAGCAAAAGTGATATAGGTTAGGAATATATTATAGAACTGGAAAGAAATTTGTGGAAGAAACTATTAAAAATCAATGATATGTATGAAAAAATAATTTCCTGAGCTTTCAAAGTCTGAACAGTTACTTAATTATAAAATCTCAGAGTAACAATTCTATTTGAAATCATTAAAGTTAGGATCAAAAGAGATAATTATATTCATTTAAGGCATGGAAAATTTTAGAAAGAATTTTAGATCTAATATTAGATCACAAGAAAAGAGTTATATCATTAATAACTCAATCTTAAGTTTTCTCTCATTTTGTAAGTGTATAAGAGCATTTTAGATTAAAAAATTAGCCCCAGGAAAAATTTGTAGCAATTTAATTTTATTTCATATTTATAGAGGTGGACTATTAATCAATAACTAATCTTTAAAACAACCAAAGGAACAGACAGTTTATCAAATATAATACAAAGCTAGATATTTCTATACCTGAAATAGCTCCAAATTTTATAAGTATTTTAACTGATGGAAAATGTGCTTTGTTTAAGACAGTATTCCAACAAAAGCATAGTTCTATTTAAGTACACATATGTATGAAATATAGCACATTTCTAGTTCTACAGAATACACAAATAGGTCTCTCATTTTCTTGAGGGCAAACTTTCTCATATAGCCGGATATATATATATATATATATATATATATATATATATATATACATACAAATATATATACATATATATATTTGTATTATATACAATTTGTTTTTGACTTGTTCTTTGAATTTTCAAGAATGCTTCATCTATTGGGTATTTAGATCAATTTAGAAATATTGGAATTTTTGCATCAAATTTATTTGATTATTATTTGTAAACAAATATGTGTGTGCCGATAAAAAGGGCAAGTGCCGTTCACTTGTGTTGACTTGGTTAACTTGATAAATGTATTTCCAAGGACCCCATTTTCTTATATGGTTCTGAGTTAGGTTTGGCCACAGCAGGAACCTGTGAAGCAACCTAGAAGAGGAACCTGGAAGTGAAGGGATAGCCAACCCTCTCAGGTCTTCTAGATGCCAGGATGTGCCAAACACAGAACTACATGGCGAGCCACAGTCTGCCTCTTTTCCACTCTGCTGGAGCTGCCTTTCCCACCTATAGACCCTGTTCTAGGCCCACCTCTTAAACTTGGTTGTAGACCCACTGAGGTGAGAACAACCCAAGCAAGGTGACTTCCACAGATATCCTCAAAACCTATTTCTAGTCCCACTTCAACTTTTAGACATGACTTCTCTGACTGACTGGATAGTGATTTTCTGTCGTCCTCTGACTCCCCATTTTGATTCTTCTTTTTCAAGAAGTGTCTCCTACAGTTTTAAGGCTTAATCCATACAATAAAGCACATAGTAGTTACCAGTCTGCTGTATCTTGGATCTGGAGTTTTCCACAAAGATGCATGAGTTCAAGGCATAGTCACCAATGTATGGTGCAACTGTGAGGTGGAGCCTTCAGAAGGTGGTGCCTATTGGAATAAAGTTAGGTTGTTAGGGCCCTGCCTTTGAACAGGGTACTGGCATCCAGCCCCTTCCTCTCTCTCCTCTCTCTCTCCTCTCTCTCTATCTCTCTCTCTCTCCTGGCTCCAATGAAGTGAACAAGTCTCCTCCATCACACACTTCCTGCCATGATGTGTTTTGTTGCTACAGGCTCAAACGTACAGGACTAAACAAACATGAACTGAAACCTGTGAAGTTGTAAGTCAAAACAAAGCTTTCCTCTTTTAGATGGACCATCTCAGGTATTTTGTCACAATGGAAAGTTGCTTCTGTTCTCCCAGTGGAACCTGAACTGTCTAAACATGCACACTAATAAGTAGGCATTATTATTGTCTCTGAGTTGCAAATGAAAAATCTCTGGACAGCGATAACCAAGGGCATATTTTGCATGTAAAGGAGGCATAATTCAAACCTTAGCAGTCTGGTGGTCTGCATTCCAAATGAGTTTAATAAAAACCATATTATCTTATAGAGAGAACACTATAGAAAATTGGACGTATTGCAAAATGACTTGGATTGAAGTCCTAATTAGTGGCATTTGAACCCACATAATTATTTTGGTATTATTGTACCTCTTATCTGTATAAGAATTATTGCTTTTATTGTTTTATTCAAAAAATTCTACAAATTACTTCTCTACAGTAGTACATTATTTCCCCTTAAAATTGAATGTCCCTTAAATTTGAAGTAATTTCTTAGGTCAGAAAGACTCTGGTGTGTAACCTCTGAAGACAGTGCATGCAGTTGAATTATGTGTCCACTACCTTGAGATGTAAATGCCTGTTCCCTCCACCCCGCACCAGATACCCATGTTTTAATTCCTGCAACTTGTGGAAATGCTATTTGGACAAATCAACTTTGTGGATATATTTAGAATAAAATAAAAATTGTAAGATGGGAAGGTTACTTTGGTTTGTTTGGGTGAACTCAATATCATAACAAGGAACCTTTCAAGAAAAAGAAGGAGACAGAAGAGACACTTAAATTGCAGATATGACAATATTATCAGAGAAATGAGGCAAAAGCCAAGGGATGCAAGCAACCTCCAGAAGATACAGAAGGCAAGGTGTGGATTATCTCCCACAGAACACCTGCTGACTCATTTTAGATGTGTTACCTCCAAAATTTTAAGATTGTGGTATATTGTTTTAACCCATTACCTTTGTGGTGATTTGTTACAGCTGCCACAGGAGGTCAATGCAGTACCTAACAGTTATTATGCTATCACTCATCCCAGGGCCTCTTTTCTTGCTCTCTCCACACTCTCCCTGCATAACTGCATCAACTCTCCTAACTGTAGATGCCATTTATGAGCAGTTACACTTCTTTTCCAGCTCTGACCTTTTTTTTTTTTTTCAGCCACATTTACTAGCTCACATAAATATGTAAAACAAATATATCTGCCTTCCCTTTTTTTATCCTTGGTATAAGATATCACAGTTTTTAACAAACTACTGTAAATATCCATAGTAAAAAGAATTTTAAAATATGAAAGGTTAAAAAAGTCAAATACAACCATTCAAAGTACTACCTTTTTTTAAAGATTAAGTCACTGATTTGCAACTTTTATTAAATAAATTTAATCTTTTAAAAACCAAGTAATTTATAACTTGATTTCATCTTTTTTGATAGCAGTTGAATTTTTACATCAAAATTTGCAAAACTTCAACTAAAGAAAAAATATTTGTTGAAGTTGGTAGAATTTTTTTAATAGTATAAACCTGTGTCTGACCTTCTTGAATTGATATAGTCAACTCTGGTTTGTGCCTCACTTCTGAGTCCTAATATAAAAATTAAATTAAACATAGGAAAAAATACTCTCCTTTCCCCACTCCTCCTTGTCTCAGAAAATGAAATAGTGATCTACTCAGTTGCTAAAGCCAAGTTTTTAATAGTTACCAAAGATTCTACTCCTTCCTGCCACCCAATATCTAAGTAAATGAGGAAGTATTTCTATAATGTTATTTCCAAAGTGAATTCTTTCTTCTTCCTTTCCCTGGACTAACCCTTAATGATCTCTTTCCTGAACTTCCACAGTATCCTCTCTCCCACCTGCCTGTTTCATCCTTTGCTCCATTCTGATCCATTCCACACAGTGTCTTGAGCAATCCTTTTAAAAAATGTTATGCTAAAATTATGATAAAAATTATTAAATGGATTTCCATCATGTTAAAACAAAACCTCAGGTTTTATTTTGGTAGATGTGTCTATTTTTACTCTCTATTCTATTTTGGTATCATTTTGCTTGCTTTTATACCATACTACAGACTTATTAGTATTTTTTATGTTCCAGGAACCTTGCTAATTAATTCCTCCTTAGGGTCTTGTATTTATCTTCCTTTGTTTAAATGTCCTTTTTCTTTTTCTGAAGATGTAGCTTGTTCTTTTAAGTTATTCATTTCTTCATTTTAATATTTCTTTTGCCTAAATGCATTGGTAATCTCTGGATAATTTAGTTAGCCATATGATGGCTACCCTCTTGACTGGTATCTTTAGGAGAGCTCAGCAAGAACTTTAAATTTTGCCTGGTGTTTATTTACTTATTTTTTTAATCCAAATGCTTTCGTCTATTCCTTGGTTGAGGATGTTCAACTCCTGGCAATAATGCTGAACTTTACATAACAACAAATAGGACATCTTTGTTTTCTATGGTATAAACTTTGTTTTTCCATGTGGAGGATAAGGTTGAAAATTGCATATATCGAGGAATGACTCTTTCTCTAGGGACACGACAGACAAATCTTATATTTCTAGCCTACAGTGTATACATTCTCTCTAACAAAGATGTAATATTTCATCTCCTCTTTTCTAGACACTGATTAGTATCTATTTTCTTTACATACCAATTCATTTTTCATCTCAACCTCACCTGTCACAATAATGTAAGACTCAGGAAGCAAACACATTGTTTTTTCTTGCTTACTATTGTATTCTTTGTGCTTAACATAATGTCCAGCACATGGAATTTCTGTTACTTGAATATGTACATTTATTAATTGATCATCAATCTTCCCTTGAATCAAATTGCATCAGAATTTTGCCCCTGAAAGAGGATAAGAAAGATGTTTTGTCTATGAGCACCTGACAGAAAATCTTGCAGAGAAAGCTTCTTAAAGTCTTCCTCAGTCATTAATATTCCAGCCAGTTTTTGTGGAACTTGTGTAGAATTCTTAGAAAGACAGCAGCTGCAAAGAGAGAAACTGCATGCAGAAAATGAAAGCAATGTTTTGTTTATTTGTTTGTTTTTCAGACAGTGGGAGCTAATTGTAAACTGGAACACATGGGGAAATACTGATTATTTTGTGCTCAACTTACCACAGTTAGGATTGGGCATTCTCCTCGACTCTGCTGAACAACTTGATAAAGGGGACAGTTAGATAGTTGTTCTCTCGGGGTATTTGGAGAAGTCTTACATGCTGCTAATGCCAGCATTATTGCTGAGGCTCTAATTGTGAGGAGCAAGGAAAGACAGATGAAAGTGAATAAGACAGCCACACAGCGTGGCGTACAGATAGTGTTCCCTCAAAATGCATTGATGTGCCACAGGGTTTTAAAACTACTTGACTCTCACTCCTGCTCTTACTTTCAATACCTTTGAACATAGAAAATAATGATTCTTTTACCTTAGTGCCAGTGCTGTAATTTTCAAGTGGATTTTGTAATGTAGTAACTTTTATTTCAATATCTAAGATGCTTGAATAGATAAAATAAAGTTAATCGTTTATTCTTATTAATTTTCTGCCTCTGCTAGAGGCTTTTGTATTTCTAATGTAAATGATTGACTCATGTAATTACATACATGTCTAAGTGCTGCTTTTTGAGAAATGAAATCAATGAGTTTAAATATTTTATTTTAGATTGTCTTTCAGAATTATTTCAGATGCCTTCCTATGTATAATTAGCTCTGCTTATGCTGAACAAAAGTGAGTCATATTTATGCCATGCATTATGACACTATTTTTCTCTGACAATGTATACTGATACAAAGCATTTTTGTATCTAGTATCTATTTTTCCAGCATAATTTTCTTGTTTTGGAAAGCTAATGCCTTTTTTATTCATCCATCAATCTATCCATCCACCTACCCTTTCACCCACCCTTTTATTCCACTAAAATGTTTGGAAAATGTCCTATACACCAGACACCAAGGTTTTCCCTGGTAATGTCAGTTATGAATAACATATGGTCTTGTCATTGGAGAGGTAACAGGTGATAGAGAAGCAAAACATACAAATAATTTGAAAACAATGTGATAATTGTTTAAATATACTCAGTGCTTCACCTGGTTCTTTTTATTTTTAATGCTTATAAAATCTTATTAGAATTCATAAATTAGGTACTTTTAATGTTAGATATTCATTAGACATCTGTAACACTAAGGCATATTAGACAATTAAAAATAAAGTACAGCATTTGTCTTGTGTTTATTAAAGTGGATATCAACATTTGGGAGCAAAACATAGAAGTTTATTATCTGTTTTGGTACTCTTAAAGGTTCATAGATCTGCTTTATACTCTAAGGCCATAATAATAAGGAAGAGAAAAAGGAAGATTAGTATAAAGGGGGAAAAGAGATTGAAGAAATTTGATAGTAAAATGTATATTACAAAGGAAATACAACTGAATATAGATGAACTCTATCAGTAACAAGAAAATGATAGCTTCCCAGCTTAATTTACTTTGGCAAACACTTGCAAGTATGCAGTGGGAATATAATCTAAACACCTTATTAGAATATGTATCTCTTTTCTGCAGCTTGCTTTATCATACCAATAGATATATAATGCTTCCAGGAATAATTTGTGGTTAAATGTGTTTTGTTAGCTGTTACCAAGAAAACCGAAGGGAGAAATAACATTTGCCAAAGTACTTAGAATATAATTTCTTTTTAAAATAATAATGTTCATAATAAGGAGACCCACACTGATAATTTGCATTACTAATTTTCTATCTGCATCCTGTGTGATGAAAGCAAATTAAATGGTTTCTGTGGCAAATATAGGCTAAATAAATAAAATCTCAAGTCAAATGACCTCTCTTGCATCATGTCACATTGGATAGTAGTTAGTAGGTACCTATGCAAATTGAGAAATTGTGTGATTAGGACCCTTAGTCATAATGATTACATAATTAAAATTATATTATGATCTTAATTTTAAATATAATGAAAAAAATTGCAAAAACCACTCTATTATCACTGCTTTGGAAAATGCATCCTAATAAAACAGTTTTTTCTCTTTGCTATAAAATAGCTAGACTTTAGATTCTCCGATGCTTTAAAAGTGCCATGTTACTTAATACAAATATTCATGAAAGTTCAACTACACCTAAATACTGATTTACTTGCTAAGACAGAAACATCCTTGAAGATTATCATACTGTGTTACTGTGTCTTTCTTTGTTTCTTTGCCATTGGTCCCATCCTGTTCAGATTGATCAGATGTTTATTGATCTCTACTTCCTTTCAGTTAGGCAGAATCAGTTCTTTATGAATCCCATTCTTTGGTTCTTCTCCACAGCCAGTTTGCATGCATTTTAAGTGTTAATAAGTATCTTCCTTCACCACTTGCAGTTACCCTAGCAGCAACAAGAGGGAAACAAAGGAACCATTTTGACTTGATATTTTGTCCAATGTTTCACAATGAAACATTTTAGTTTTCATTTTGGTGTACAGAATTATACAACCTTAGATTCTCTGTATTAGAAAAATGGTACATAAATACAATTTAGTTTTATAAATTGGCTAAATTATTTGAAGTAGAATTTTTCAAGTCAGTGTTCACACACAGTTGAGGAACTACAGTCTTATTACTTAAACGGATGTATGTTTTAAAGATTTTTAAAATAATGATTTATGTTTTACTTGGCTTATCAGTTGTATAAAAGTAGGTACATCTAATTATACTATAAAATTAGCTCTATTTAGTTTCATATATCTAAATATTTATACTGCATTATTGAAAGAATAAAATATTCTAGGTTTTCATGAAAATCTATATACTTCAGGTTTTGAATTAAAAACAATTTCAAAGTGTTTTTCTTTCTATTAAAAATGAGGTTTTCATTTATTTTTCTTTCTTAAAATTTAATGTGTTAATAAGGTTTCAGCAAGAATCGACTACCCTAAAATTATGCACATCTTAGAAATTTTGTTTCAGAAGTGTTCTTTCTAATTATTCTATCTTAAAATATTGGCATTTGTTGACTGTTTAGAAAAAGGCTATAGGAAACATTTTGGTTACCTCATGTTATATTAAAAATTAGCCCCAAATTTGGGTTTTCAAACAAGCATTTCACTTTTGCTCCTACTTTGGCTCAGGAATCTGGAGAAGGCTTGGCTGGATGGCTTGTCTCTCATTTATGAGTCATAAGCTGAAGTGGAATTTCCATGCTGTTTTCTATGTATCTAGGCTTTGGTGGTCATGGCAGGAGGGCTGGGCTCAGCTGGACATGTCGTTTTCATAGTCTTTTCTAGGTCTCTTAGTATTGTCTCTTACGTGGTAGATCAGAAGCTGACCATGTTCTGAAAGGTTAGTGACAGGTGACATGGCCTAAGTTTCACCACACTGTTGAATAAGCAATTACGTGTCTTCATTCAAAGATGTGAACAAGATCACTTTTCTCCTTAATCACCATGACTCTTGATGTGACAGAATGGGAGCACTGGGTGATGGTTTCATGGGATGTGCTTCTGCTGAAAACACTGAGTCCAGGTCTGCTATTCTGAAATAAGTTTTAGGTGACATCATTTTTAAAAATTATTTTTCAGTTCTTTGCTTCTGATAAGTTATATGTCTTTTGGCCAACATTCTGTACAAAACTTACAGAATTGGAAAATAAATGGATTCTTTATTTCTTAGGTTATAATATTTCTAAAACTGAAACTACCATGAGGATCACATTATTTTAGTTGGCATGACATAGGTTATTGGACTGAAATACAAACAGAATTCTATTTTATGCTTGCAATTATTCACTCATCCTGTGCAGTAGATCTTATTAGCTGTCCCTACAACCCACAATTTTCAAAACAACTGGAATTTACTTACACCCAAGAGTTAGTTTTCTTCCTTTTCTTTCTTCCTCTTTCTCTTTTCTTTCTTTCTTTCCTTCCTTTCTTCTTTCTTTCCTTCCTTCCTTATTCCTTTCTTTCTTTCCTATATTGGACATTGAACCCAGAGGTACTTTATCACCAAGCTACATCCCCCACACTTTTTTATTTTTTATTTTGAATCAAGGTCTCACTAAATTGCCTTGACTAGCCTCCAACCTGTGGTCCTCCGGCCTCAGCCTCCTGAGTTGCTGAGATTACAGACATATGCCATGGTATCTGGCAAAATTCTTTTCTTAATTTTCAAATTGAGAGTATTTTATTAAAACATGTGTTCCCATTTTTTTGGTGCTTTAATATTTCTGTTGCTGACACGCTTTGCTGTTGAAAATTGATCACTCCAAATGTCAAATGTCCACTGTTCTTTCTTCAATTCATCCTAGTTTAGGCCACTGGCCTAAAAGGGTTTTGGGTATTCTCAGTTCTTAGTTCTTTGTGTTCAGTGTGTATTCCCAAACCACAAATTCAGTGACAATATATTTTGACATTTTTCCATTTCAACCACATGCTGAGGCAGAACTAGCTCTGGAAATCAGAATAGACAGTCTTCTTTCTTGATATGCCTGGTTTTGAATTCCTTTTTTTTTTGCTTTTACTTGTTATTCTTTCACCAATTAGGGTCATATCAGTACATCAGAGTTAGTAGTAATAATATAAAAATTAAAAAGAGGGAGTAATCTTCATCATTGATGAGATAGCTCCCTGGTCTATGAAAAATGACTCATCTCCTTAGTCTCAGTGAACAGCTCTATATAGCATGATTGTTATTGCCTGCTTCCTAGGAACTTCCCTACTCTTTTTCTTTCAGAAATTTTGTAGCATCTAATAAACTTACCATTGTAAGATGTAATGCTGCTTTTCAGAAAACCATAAAAGAATATTCTACAGGAAGTTTGTTCACACATATACCAAGTATTATGGTTTAGATATGAGTTGTCCCCCAGAAGCTCATGTGTAAGACAATGAAAAAAAGTTCAGAGGTGAAATGATTTGGTAATGAGAGTTTTGACCTAATCAGTGTATTAATCCACTTCAGTGGATTACCTGGGTGGTAAATGTAGGCAGGTAAGGTGTGGCTGGTGGAGGCATGTCTACTGGGGGCATGTTTTTTGGGGGTTTTATTTTGCCCCTGTTGACTTGAGCAGTCTCTTTTCTCTAGCTTCCTGATGTCATATCCTGAACTGCTTTTCTCCTCTACCTTGACTTTCTGCCTTGATGATGTGCCTCACTTTGGGCACAGAGCAATAGAGTCAGCCATCTATGGACTGAGACTTCTCAAACTGTAAGCCAAACAAACTTCCTCCTCTAAAATTGTTCTTGTCAGGTCTTTTGCTCACAGCAGCAAAATAGCTGTCTATTGTAGACCAAAGCATGTCTACAAGTACCTATGAAGAAGAAAAAAAAAAAAAAAAAAAAAAAATATATATATATATATATATATATATATATTCCAGCAATTTTACTATGTCTAGGCCTTTCACTGCATATAGAAAGTGAAATTATTTAATATTTTAATTTTGTCTCAAAGACTCGTATTTGCAGTTTGCTTCTCTAATGCACTGGTTTTTAATGACTTAACATACATAAAAGTCACTCCTTTGATTGTGTAACTTTTACTCTCCATTACCAAGACATAATTTTGTAATTCACAAGTATAATTAAAATCAGAGATTAAATTGTTCTTAGGGGTTAGTACATAAAAAAATCAAAAGTTTTTATGAAAATGAAATTCAATACCTTGCATTGTTGCCGCATGTTTTAAATTTAATATTCTCTCCTTATGTACTGGTATTTTGAAGTTAAATTTATTCTTTCTTTTGATTATTCCCTCAATCAACCCCAGTCACTCTTATGTCAGTTTAGCACCCCAGACATAATTGTATTATTACAATTTTTATGAGAATTAATAAGATCTGGTTTCCCATCTCCAAATATTTCTTCATATACTTTATATCATGCTGGTCCTGGAGTCTGCAAATGACATCTCTTTTTTATTAGTTGGCTACCCATCAGGCTCTGGCAGGAGAGGGCAGGGATTGTGATTGGAAAGCTGTTAGAATAAAAGGAGACACTTCTTTCTCTGGTCTTCCATCTCTGTTGTCACTGTCCTTGCAATGATCCTTCTCCTTGGCAGTTTGTACCAGGGTCCAACTTCTTCCTATTCTAACAGAGCCATTTCTTGTACTTTCCTGGGAGGGACCAGCAGCTTCTCTGTCACAAGTTGGGGTGCCAGCACTGTGAGCCCTCTGCCACACATCTCTGGCATCAGTACAAGCACATATCACACCCTTGATAAGTCTGCTTCTTAATTTTATAAAGTCCCTTCTCCAAACCTCTAGCTAGGTTCATAAAATACAACATCTTCATTTTGTTCTCCCAGATGTGTGGGAAATAGCTATTTTTATAAGTCCAGTCCTCATTTTGCTTTTTTAAATTTCAACTTCCACCTAATATATACCTATTATTTCATCCTCTTAACTGAAATAAATATTATGAATTCTTTGTGTATCACTAATAAAATAAAAGAAACAATTTGAAACTCACTAATATCTATATGCTCTACTACAGTAAAAGCCAAACACTGTATTATAAGTAAAAATTATGTGGTTAGGTGTAGATCAGTACTGAGATTTTTTTTTTAATGAATCTTTCCATGAAAATGAGTTGTTCATGGAGAAGAAACATTTTTGTGCACTTTTTATTTATTCTGCTTAAATTAACTGTTTGATTTATTGCTTTTGCTTCTCTTAGTTGGGAAGTGTTATGTAAATTATTTCAAGAATGGCAATAGCTTGTTTATTAATATCATGTCTAAACTTTTCAGTTAACTAAGTCATTAATTTACAGATTTTAAGATCTCATCATTTGGAATGGCATGCAAAATCTGATTAATTTTGAAGTGTTTATTATCAATTAACATTTCCCCCCTTTAAGATAAAAAAAAAGCAATAGTCCTATTAACTTTTTAAAAACTTCATTCAACTAGTATTTCCAAAGGGGCTTAGCATTTTCTTGATTATAATTGCCTAGTCTTCATGCAAACTATAGGCTGGATTAGAAAGAAATCAACAATTCCAATCAAGAGTTTTTTAGTTGGCAATAAGAAAAGAGCATTAAGTGTGAATCATGGAGTTTTGAACAATAAATTCTGCCATGATAGATGATGCAAATGCAAATTGAAAGAGAGTACATCCTATCCCTCAGAGCTTAGAATACATAGGGTAAAATAAAAATACACAAATTAATTAAATATGATGATATAGTAATAGAAACAACTAACATTGTTACATGTTTACAATTTAATGCAGATCAAGCATATTTTTGAAAAATCATAAAATGAATTATCAGTACAATTATTTCAACACCTTGATATTATCATTTCTTATGAAATGATGACAAAGAAAAAAATTGACCCTGTAACTGTCTCTTATGGTATAACAAGATACCAAGGCACAGAGATATCTAATTTTTCCAAAAGCACACAGCAAGTAAACAGCAGAGTCAGATTTCTGATACAAGTTGCTTGATGCTAAGGTGTCCCAATAAAGTTTCACCAAGTCAGAGAAAACAAACAACTAACTTAGCCTGGGACAGTTAAGGAAGTATTCACTAAAGAAATATGATTATTAAAATTAGGGTTTTGTAAAAGAATACAAGTGAAATGAAGCAAAATGATATGAACAGAAAGAATGTGTGCAAAAAACAACTAAGTTATCTATATACAGGGTTTAGAGAGGAGTTTAAAGAATGGATAAAGAGTGGTAGAAGATGAAACAAAATTGGTGAAATTGGGACATAAGGCAAAACACCTATTGAACGCTTAGAGAGATGGGAGGTGATAAAAGAAAGAAAATGAAAATCAATTGAGGGAATTGAGGGAATAAGTGAGCAATGTAAAATGATGTGAGTTCAATAAAATGAGAATGAACCAAGAACAATAGAAACATAGTTTTGAAAGCTTTAAACTCCTATAACCTCTTGAGTTTCCAGTAATGATAAGAAATTGGTATGAATTTGTGCATGCTTAAATCAGAAAGTCTTAAGATTAATGTTATTTTAAAATCTCTAGAGATTGATGAGAAAATGAACAGAATTCATGGGATTTTTCTTCCCCTTAGTTTCTGTGACAAAATAGGGAGGCAAGGCACAAAACATTGTGTAGATATCTAAGCTCTCAATATAATTCTATTAGATGACAAAATTAGTATGTACAATCATTCACTTTTTAAAAATTTAATCTATTATAAACATGAAATTGATGTGGGGTTTAAATTGTATCATGCCTAATTATTCAATAATACATCCAAATTTAGACATATAAACTCCTTATAATTCAAAATATAAGATGTATGAGATTCATAATAAAGACTCACAGATGTGAGCATAAATCACTTACATGTAAAAATATATATGTAAAATATATTTATGTAAGATATTATATATGATATACACTCTACATATGTTTAACTTATACATATGTGTATATAGTATGTATATAGTGAGAGAGACAGAATATAAGCATTAGCACTTCAGCAAAACTAAAAGGAGAAAAGTGAATGACAGGGAATCACCAGATAATCCAGATTGTTTCTGCAAAAAAAAATTTTTAAATTTCAGATATTCCTGATAGTCAAAACTTAAAGCATATTCTCATTTAACATAAATAAGTTCATAAATTAAAAGGTGATTTTATGAGAGAGATTAATTAAATGGACCCATAAAATAATACTTGGAAATAATCTCTTTTTGTGTGGATTATAATTAAAATTTTATTTTCATTCATAAAATCTTACTCTCAAATATACTGAAAGAATGCATAAAGCAAACTTTTATAGGAATCAAAAGAACAGTATTCTTATTTCTATTTTTTTCCTTTTTTTTATTAATGCTCAGTAAACTAAAAAATGTCAAAATGTGTTTTGGGAATTCAATGGGAACTGGCATGTAATATTCTTGTCTGATGTCCAAACATAATAATGCAACATATTGAACTGAAAAAATAAAGTGAAAACATGTTTCACACATTTAAACATAAACTGTTTCAGTGGAACTTTGACTGTTAGAAGAGAATATAGAATTCCAAACAGATAATTAACTACAATGACATTGACTGAAGGTAAAAATATACCTTTTCTGCATTAGGCACATAAATGAACACATTAACAGTTTTCTATGTAATTAATGTTTCAAATACTATTCAGAATAAAAGTTAACAGGCTCTAGTTAAATACAATTAAGTGTAAAATCTTAAAAAGATAACATTGAACAAATGAATTACTTCCCCCAAATACATGAGTGTACACTCGTATAAAGTTCCCCAAGTAAAAAATATTAAACTCTGTTTTTGAGAAATGAAAACACAATTGCTTATTGAGAAAAATAAATAGATAATGGCATTCATAAAGCCAGGACAATGGCTATCAATCTTGTGGCAAGAGAGGATTAGCACTAAAAAGCAAATGAAGTTTCCTGGGATTTTGGGATTGTGCTGTTTTGGATGCAGGTGATAGGGACCAGAGTTTACTTTGCAACTAATTGACATGAATTTTTCCATATTTCTTATGTATATTTTCAAGATTTCTTAAAGAAAATAAAATTCTAATACTATTAACTGCAAAACAATGGGACATTTAATATTTCAATGTCAAACCAAGTCTTCTTTGTGTGAATCTTTGACTATTTCAGAGAGTTTTGAAACATACACTCTACTGAAACTGCACACTTCTGCTTCAGAAGTAAAGAGGAGAGTAGGTTGAAAGAGAAACTCTTCAGAGGATTTGATGCCAATGCTTAGGTATAACTAAAAATAATTTTAGTATGATATTAATATTAACATAACACTTTGGCAAAAAATATCACTCTATACTTAGATGAATTATCTTCATGAAATATGTTGTTAACAATTACCAAATCAACTGCTTCAGAGTTTCAGCAAAAATGATGACATTTTCTGAAGAGGTTGTTAAATTCTTGGATTTGGTACTGTTTGAAAAACAAACAAAAAATGCTCCTGGAAGCAATTATAAAATACAACAGTAAGATCATAGAAGAATAGTTTGTCCTGATATCTTGCAAGCAAGACTGTGGGAATACAAGGATTCAGTTTCTTGTAAAAAATATTCTCGTAAATAACCACATTACCCATTTAATTTGTAGATGTGCAGTTATAGAGATTATCATATCAATTGAAGCTTTAGGTTTATATATTTCACAATTTCATATGTCCCATAAGTAGTTACCATTTTTGAACCATAATAAAAAGTCAACAAATGCTACAAAAATTTTAAATTGTTCTTAATAGGTTTCAGAATTAGGTGAAACTGATAAGTTATAAAAGAGTAGCAACAAGAGCTAACTCCTTGAGTAATTGGAGACTCAGTCATTCAGGTTATTGAGGAAAGTAAATATAATGATTTCAATGGTTTCAGATTGTTTGCAACTTGTCATTGTGTGTGTGTGTGTGTGTGTGTGTGTGTGTGTACATTCATATACATATTTCAGAACTTCAGAAAATATTAAACTGATTTTACATTTCTCAATCCCTAAAGTTTGTCAAGAGCATAACATTCATTCATAGAAAAAACTTAATATTTATTTAATTGGTTTAGTTTCTTTTGTGAAATGTAAATGCTATTTATGGCAAATGCTTCGGGCAAAGGAAGACATTATATATGAGTCATTTCCTAAATCAGTTCTAATTTATTGTTTATAAACAATGAAATGCAGATATTTTAGATAACCCCTTTTTAATATTTTAAAAATCTTAACTTTACATTCTAACATATTAAAGGAAAAATTAATAATTTTATAACAATTTCATAGCTCTTAAAAGTTGATTTCATCTTAATAGCTTTACTTTGGAATCAACATACTATGATTATGTAATCACATTTGATTTGACAATACATGCTGTTTAATAAAATGACATATAGAGGCTTCTGGAAAATTAGATTCAATATTGAAAATTATTTACACTTCTATCCATTGAAAGTTTCTATTTCTTTTTTTTTTTTAAATTGTAAACAAATGGGATACATGTTGTTTCTCTGTTTGTACATGGCATAAGGCATACCATTTGTGTAATCATACATTTACATAGGGTAATGTTGTTTGATTCATTCTGTTATTTTTTCCCTTCCCCCCACCCCTCCCACTCCTCTTTTCCCTCTATACAGTCCTTCCTTCCTCCATTCTTGCCCCCCTCCCTAACCCTAACTCTAACCCTAACACTAACCCCTCCCACCCCCAATTATGTGTCATCATCCACTTATCATCGATATAATTTGTCCTTTGGTTTTTTGAGATTGGCTTATCTCACTTAGCATGATATTCTCCAATTTCATCCATTTGCCTGCAAATGCCATAATTTTATCATTCTTTATAGCTGAGTAATATTCCATTGTATATATATACCACAGTTTCTTTATCCATTCATCAATTGAAGGACATCTAGGTTGGTTTCACAATCTGGCTATTGTGAATTGAGCAGCTATGAACATTGATGTGGCTGTATCTCTGTAGTATGCTGATTTTAAGTCCTTTGGGTATAGGTCAAGGAGTGGGATAGCTGGGTCAAATGGTGTTTCCATTCCAAGTTTTCTAAGGAGTCTCCACACTGCTTTCCAGAGTGGCTGCACTTATTTGCAGCCACACAAACAATGTATGAGTGTACCTTTCTCCCCACATCCTCGACAACACCTGTTGTTGCTTGTATTCTTGATAATCGCCATTCTAATTGGGGTGAGATGGAATCGTAGGGTGGTTTTGATTGCATTTCTCTTATTACTAGAGATGTTGAACATTTTTCCATATGTTTTTTGATTGCTTGTAGATCTTCTTCTGTGAAGTGTTTATTCATTTCCTTAGCCCACTTGTCAATTGGATTATTTGCATTCTTGGTGTAGAGTTTTTTGAGTTCTTTATAGATTCTGGAGATTAGTGCTCTATCAGAAGTATGATTGGCAAAGATTTTCTCCCACTCTGTAGGCTCTTTCTTCGCACTGCTGATAGTTTCCTTTGCTGAGAGAAAGCTTTTTAGTGTGAATCTATCCCAGTTATTGATTCTTGCTTTTATTTCTTGTGCTATGGGAGTCCTGTTGAGGAACTCTGGTCCTAAGCCGACGTGTTGAAGATCTGGACCTAATTTTTCTTCTAAAAGATGCAAGGTCTGTGTTCTGATTCCGAGGTCCTTAATCCATTTTGAGTTTAGTTTCGTGCATGGTGAGAGATATGGGTTTAGTTTCATTCTGTTGCATATGGATTTCCAATTCTCCCAGCACCATTTGTTGAAGAGGCTATCTTTTCTCCATTGCATATTTTTGGCCCCTTTGTCTAGTATGAGAAAATTGTATTTATTTGGGTTTGTGTCCGTGTCCTCTATTCTGTACCATTGATCCACCTATCTATTTTGGTACCAATACCATGCCATTTTTGTTACTATTGCTTTGTAGTAGAGTTGAAGATCTGGTATTGTGATACCACCTGCTTCACTCTTTCTGCCAAGGATTGCTTTAGCTATTCTGGGTTTCTTATTCTTCCAGATGAATTTCATAATTGCTTGCTCTATTTCTGTAAGGTAGATCATTGGATTTTAATTGGAATTGCATTGAATCTGTATAGCACTTTTGGTAGTATGGCCATTTTGACAATATTAATTCTTCCTATCCAAGAACATGGGAGATCTTTCCATCTTCTAAGGTTTTCTTTAATTTCTTTCTTTAGTGTTCTGTAGTCTCACTGTAGAGGTCTTTCAACTCTTTTGTGAGATTGATTCCCAAGTATTTTATTTTTTTCAAGGCTATTGTGAATGGGTAGTTTTCCTAATTTCTCTTTCTGAAGATTCATCACTTATGTATAAGAATGCCTTAAATTTATGTGCAATGATCTTATATCCCACTATTTTATTGAATTCACTTATGAGATCTAAAAGTTTTCTGGTGGAATTTCCTGGTTCCTCTAAGTATATAATCATATCATCAGCAAATAGGGATAGTTTGAGTTCTTCCTTTCCTATTCGTATCCCTTTAATTTCTTTAGTTTGTCTGATTGCTCTGGCTAGAGTTTCAAGGATGATATTGAAAAGAAGTGGTGAAAGAGGGCATCCCTGCCTTGTTCCAGTTTTTAGGGGGAATGCTTTCAGTTTTTCACCATTTAGAATGATATTAACCATGGGCTTAGCATAGATGGCCTTTACAATGTTAAGGAATGTTCCCACTACCCCAATTTTTTCTAGTGTTTTGAGCATGAAGGGGTGCTGTATTTTATCAAATGCTTTTTCTGCATCTATTGAAATAATCATTTGATTCTTGACTTTAAGTCTATTGATATGGTGAATGACATTTATTGATTTCCTGATGTTGAACCAACCTTGCATCCCTGGGATGAAACCCACTTGATATCGTGCACTATCTTTTTAATATGTTTTTGTATATGATTTGCTAAAATTTTGTTGAGAATTTTTGCATCGATGTTCATTAAGGATATTGGTCTGAAATTTTCTTTCCTCAATGTGTCTCTGTCTGGTTTAGGTATCAGGGTAATATTGGCTTCATAGAATGAGTTTGCGATGGTTCCCTCCTCTTCTATTTTATGGAATACTTATTTTTTTATTTTTATTATTGTATACAAATGGGATACATGTTGTTTCTCTATTTCTACATAGAGTCAAGGCATACCATTTGTGTAATCATACGTTTACATAGGGCAATGATGTTTGATTATTTTTTTTTCCTTCCCCCCCCACCCCTCCCACCCCTCTTTCCCCTCTATACAGTCCTTCTTTTCTTCATTCTTACCGCTCTCCTTATCCCTAACCCTAAACCTAACCCTAAACCTAATGCTAACCTCTCCCACCCCCCATTATATATCCTCATCTGCTTATCAGCGAGATCATTCGTCCATTAGTTTTTTGAGATTGGCTTATCTCACTGAGCATGATATTCTCCAATTTCATCCATTTGCCTGTAAATGCCATAATTTTATCATTCTTCATTGCGGAGTAATATTCCATTGTATATATATGCCACAGTTTCTTTATCCATTCATCAACTGAAGGGCATCTAGGTTGGTTCCACAATCTGGCTATGGTGAATTGAGCAGCAATGAACATTGATGTGGCCGTATCTCTGTAGTATGCTGATTTTAAGTCCTTTGGGTATAGGCCAAGGAGTGGGATAGCTGGGTCAAATGGTGTTTCCATTCCAAGCTTTCTGAGGAATCTCCACACTGCTTTCCAGAGTGGCTGCACTAATTTGCAACCCCACCAGCAATGTATGAGTGTTCCTTTTTCACCACATCCTCACCAACACCTATTGTTGCTTGTGTTCTTGATAATCGCCATTCGAATTGGGGTGAGATGAAATCTTAGGGTAGTTTTGATTTGCATTTCCCTTTTTACTAGGGATGTTGAACATTTGTTCATATATCTGTTGATTGCTTGTACATCTTCTTCTGTGAAGTGTCTGTTCTTTTCCTTAGCCCATTTTTTGATTGGATTATTTGTATTCTTCGTGTAGAGTTTTTTGAGTTCTTTATAGATTCTGGAAATTAGTGCTCTATCTGAAGTGGAATACTTTGAGAAGTATTGGAATGAGCTCTTGTTTAAAGGTTTTGTAGAACTCGGCTGAGAACCCATCTAGTCCTGGAATTTTTTTGTTAGCAGCCTTTCGATGACTTCTTCTATTTCATTATTTGAAATTGGTCTATTTAAATTGTGTATGTCATCCTCGTTCAGTTTAGGCAATTCATATGTCTCTAGAAACCTGTTGATGTCTTCGAAATTTTCTATTTTCTTGGAGTATAGATTTTCAAAATAGCTTCTAATTATGTTTTGTATTTCAGTCGTGTCTGTTGTGATATTTCCTTGTTCATTCCGAATTTTAGTGATTTGGGTTTTCTCTCGTCTTCTCTTTTTTTTTAGTGTGGCTAAAGGTTTATCAATTTTGTTTATTTTTTTGAAGAACCTACTATTTATTTTGTCTATTTTTTGTATTGTTTCTTTTGTTTCAATTTCATTGATTTCAGCTCTCAGTTTAACTATTTCCTGTTTCTACTACTTTTGGTATTGGTCTGTTCTTCTTTTTCTAGGGCTCTGAGCTGTAGTGTTAGGTCGTTTATTTGTTGAGTTTTACTTCTTTTATTAAATGCACTCCATGAAATAAATCTTCCTCTAAGTACTGCTTTCATAGTGTCCCAGAGATTTTGATATGATGTTTCTTTGTTCTCATTTACCTCTAGGAATTTTTTAATTTCCTTCCTAATATCTTCTGTTATCCATTCATCATATAATAGCATATTGTTTAATCTCCAGGTGTTGGAGTAGTTTCTGTTTTTTACTCTTTCATTTATTTCTAACTTCAATCCATTATGATCTGATAGAATACAAGGTAGTATCTCTATCTTCTTGTATTTGCTGACATTAGCTTTGTGGCATAATATATGGTCTATTGTAGAGAAGGATCCATGTGCTGCTGAGAAGAAAGTGTATTCGCTCTTGGTTGGATGGTATATTCTATAAATGTCTGTTAAGTCTAAATTATTGATTGTGTTATTGAGATCTATGGTTTCTTTGTTCAATTTTTGTTTGGAAGATCTGTCCAGTGGTGAGAGAGGCGTGTTAAAATCACCTAGTATTATTGTGTTATGGTCTATTTGGTTTCTAACATTGAGAAGGATTTGTTTGACATACATGGATGAGCCACTGTTTGGGGCATAGATGTTTATGATTGTTATGTCTTACTGATTTATGCTTCCCTTAAGCAGTATGAAATGTCCTTCTTTATCCCTTCTGACTAACTTTGGCTTGAAGTCCACATTATCTGAAATGAGGATGTATACTCCAGCTTTTTTGCTGTGTCCATGTGCATGGTATGATTTTCCCCATCCTTTCATCTTTAGTCTATGGGTATCTCTTTCTATGAGGTGAGTCTCTTGTAGGCAATATATTGTTGGATCTTTCTTTTTAATCCAATCTGCCAGTCTATGTCTTTTGATTGATGAATTCAGACCATTAACATTCAGGGTTATTATTGAGATATGATTTGTATTCCTGGTCATTTGGTTCATTTTTAAAATTTTATTTATTTATTTATTTATTTTTTTGACACAACTTGGTTCCTCCTTTATTTGACAGTTCTTTTAGGATAATTCCTCCCTTTGCTGATTTGCTTCTTTGTTTTTTATCTCTTCCTCATGGAATATTTTGCTGAGAATGTTCTGTAATGCTGGCTTTCATTTTGTAAATTCTTTTAGCTTTTGTTTATCATGGAATGATTTTATTTCATCATCAAAGTTGAAGGTAAATTTTGCTGGGTATAAGATTCTTGGTTGGCATCCATTTTCTTTCAGAGCTTGAAAAATGTTGTCCAGGCCCTTCTAGCTTTTAGGGTATGGATAGAAAAATCTGCTGATATCCGTATTGGTTTCCCCCTGAGTGTAATTTGGTTCTTTTCTCTCACAACCTTTAAAATTCTGTCTTTGTTTTGTATGTTAGGTATTTTCATTATAATGTGCCTTGGTGTGGGTCTGTTGTAATTTTGTGTATTTGGATCCTATAAGCCTTTTGAACTTGATTTTCCATTTCATTCTTCAGATTTGGGAAATTTTCTGATATTATTTCATTGAATAGATTGTTCATTCCTTTGGTTTGTTTCTCTAAGCCTTCCTCAATCCCAATAATTCTCAAATTTGGCCTTTTCATGATATCCCATAGTTCTTGCAGATTCTTTTCTTGATTTCTTACCATTTCTCTGTTTGTTCAACTTTGTTTTCGAGGTTAAATATTTTGTCTTCAATATCTGAAGTTCTGTCTTCCTGGTGTTCTATCCTATTGGTTATGCTTTCTATGGAGTTCTTAATTTGGTTTATTGTTTCTTTCATTTCAAGGATTTCTGTTTGTTTTTTTTTTCAATATCTCTAACTCTTTATTGAAATGATCTTTTGCTTCCTGTATTTGCTCTTTTAACTGTCGATTGGTGCAATCATTCAATGCCTGCATTTGCTCTTTCATCTCATCATTCAATGCCTGCATTTGCTCTTTCATCTCATCGTTTGCTTCCCTGATCATTTTAATTATGTACATTCTGAACTCCCTTTCTGTCATTTCTTCTGCCATGCTGTCGTTGGATTTTATTGATGTAACATCTAGATTTGTTTGGGGCATTTTCTTTCCTTGTTTTCTCATATTGTTCAGGAATCAGTGGGTCATTAAGATATTGCAGATTTCCTCTATTGACTTATAATGTTCCTGAAGATTGCTAGTATATCCCCTCTTATCCTTCAGTAGCCTGAATTCTTGGAGGAAGTTGATACTGTGGTGCTCCACAAGGAAGCTGCATCTCTAGGGTTGGTGACCCTCAGGTGGGGTATATTCCCTGATAGTGGGCAGAGGTGCCTCCACTCATTGACCAATGGTCATCCAAAGGGGAACTAGGCTGCGGGCTGAGGCAAGGCCTGTTTATGCCTGTGTCTCTGGTTTTACCGTCCTTGTGGGAAAACCTCACCCAGCAGGGAAGACTCACCCGGTGGGGAGTTCTCGCTGGTCAGTTCCCCTCCTAGAGTTTCCCCTCAATCTACAACTACCGCCTGGGCTGGGCTGTCTTCCTCTGCAACGTTCCCAGGGGTCCAGACCTACCTCCTGGTCCTGGGAGCCTCACCCTTCGCAGACGATTTCTCCTTAGCCTGCCTCTCCTCAGAGAATCTGCCCCCAGTCCTGGAAACTTCGCTCCGCCCCTAGGCGTGTCTCTGTGCGACTCTTCCACCAAGAAGTGGGTCCTGGGACCCTGCTCTGCACCTAATCGCCTGGCTATGCGGCCCCTCCTCTGAGCCGCCACCTGGAGCCCCGTACAATAGCTCTGAGACCCAGAGACCCGCCACACAACTCCTCCTCCGGACAGTGGCTGGGTTTCCGACGCAGTCACTAGGAGCCCCAGCAATTCACTTCGCATCTCCTTCTCCCGCCGACTGCTCGTAGCCCTAGGCAGTCACTCCGAGTCCAAGTGACCCGCCCTGTTCCTCCTCCTCCTCAGGGTAGCCCCCCCAGGTGTTCAGGAGCGGTGGCTCAGAGACCAAGCCACCCACTATGCTCCTCCTCCAGGCAGGCCACCGGTGTTCAGGAGTGGTCGCTTTGAGTCCAAACAGCTCACCACGCAGGTCCTCCTCTGGCAACCGCCTGTGGCTCTGATGTAGTCACTCCTAGACCAAGCGTCCCGCCACACTTTTCCTCTTCCTCTGGGCAACCCCCCGGTGTTCAGAAGCGATCGCTCTGAGTCCAAACAGCTCGCCACACAGCTCCTCCTCAGGCAGCTGCCCGGAACCCCAGTGGTTGCTCCGAATCCAAGCGCTGTGCTGAGCAGCCACCTCTACGATGTTCGAGTTGTCCATGTTTACCGCTCCAGTAGGGGGAGGGATGTCTCGCCGGGCAACTCTACTTCACAAAGTTCCCTGCATTCCGGGCTACTGCCCCATCTGGGACGTCTCCCCAACAGGAGAGACTCAAACAGTGGCTTTGAGTTGGTCCCAAGTCTCTCACTATCTCCTCTTTTGAATCCTGTGTCCTGGAGCAACATGAAATGCAGCCGCCCTCTAGTCTGCCATCTTGAAACCTCGAAAGTTTCTATTTCTTTGTATACATTCTCACTTGGAGATTTTGGAATAGTTAGTTGGTATTGCATATGTTATAAATATGTTGCTAAACACACCTAAATGTTGCCAATATTCCTTTTTAAGTGTTACTTAGGGAAGCTTCTCATAAGTTACTACTGAAATAGTCTTCATATATTATTGTGATATAGTATTTGAAAACATTTTAAGTTCCAATGTCTCTCTAAGAATCATCAAATAGGAGAAGTTTCATAATAAATTAAGTCTGATATTATAATATAGGAGTATACTGACTTAAGGAAATTTTGAACATTGATCTTCAAATGAAATCTGGATGAGCATGATGTCACTTTCACTGAATTCCATAAAACAAGGTAAATAGTAAGCTAAGGAGAACCCGTGATTCTCCTTGATAACTTTGCCTCAGTATTTTTTAACCACATAAAGAATGCTGGTTACTATTTTAGAAATAAGAAAGCAGTTAATAGATAACTATAGTCTTTAATGTCACTAGATTTACTAATACTGATATTAATATCGGCCATACATTTATAATATTTAGGATTTGGTTGAAGAAATAAAAGTCACTCTATTTATAATAGAAACTTAACACAAGGAATTGATGGAACACTCATCTGTTGGGCAGATTTGGAATCAATGTCAGGAAATCCAGAGTTGGAGCACCGCTGGAAAGCTTCCCTCATGCTGGAGAGCTTCCCAGGCTTCCACTATTGAAGAGCAGGTAATTTTCAGAGGCCTCACTCAATTGCTGGAGGGCACTGCCAATGATCTTAGCCTTAGCTGCCTGCTGAGAAAAATGACTTCTTTTTCCCTTCTCACTTCCAAATTGTGTGCACTTTTCCAATTGGCAATATGACTGGGAAGCATGAAAAAAAAGGGAGGATTTCTGAAAATATACTTTCAGGCTTTTTTCTTGTAATTAGAACAAAATGTGTAAGGGGTATTAAGTAGAAAATGCAGATGAACTTTCTCCTATAAATTTAGAATGATTGCTTTTTCATAGAAAAATCACTTTATACCTTCAAAGATTATTAATTTGTATTAATATCTAATTCAGCTTAAATTTTAGCTTGAAATTGCATACTTAAATATGTAATAGACATGCATTATATTGCTACATTTTGGGGGAGTTTACCAGCGATTGAACTGTGGGGCACTCAACCACTGAGCCACCTCCCCATCCATATTTTGTATTTTATTTAGAGACAGGGTCTTACTGAGTTGCTTAGTGCCTTGTTTTTTCTGAGGCTAGTTTTGAACTTGAGATCCTCCTGCCTCAGCCTCCCCAGTTTATGGGATTACAGGCATATATCACCCAGTTTGGCTATTGCTGCATTTTAAAAGATGATAAACAAGTGATATAAGACAGACATTATTAATTTTATAATTTATATATATGTGTGTGAGTACACTTTAATTATTTATAGCTGAATATAAGTCAATGCCTTAATGTTGTTAGGAAAGTATAATACTCATATTATTGCACTTTACTGTAATGTAAAATGGGTGAATATATCCTGCTTATTTTCTTATTGATTTCAAATATTGTGTGTTTTGCCAGTGAATGATCAAATTTAATTTCAGTTCATTCAGGGTAAATATTATTTTGTGAATCTGAACAAATTTTCTGATTTCAAGACATTGAATGAATGTATACTTAACCTTTCTGTTTCATGTTATATCTTAGTAATGACTAATTAATTAATAGGCATAAAAATAAAGATATCACTGCATTAATAATCAAGAAGAAGAAACCTGGATGGGAGAAATCATGAGGAATCCTTGAAAGACTAAGAACCGATAATTTGTAGTAATAAACATCAACCAAGATAAACCCTTTAGTTGAGTGTCTTATGATATAGGATCAATACCCAGGCAGCTCTCAATGTGGAGATCATGAAACACAGAATCAGGATGAGGGCAGAAGGCAGAAAATGAACAAAAGTCACTTGTTTGTCACTGTAGTGGGCATAAGTGAAGAGGAAGGAGATCTGTCACTAGACAGAAACAGTGAGATAAGAGCTTAGATGAAAGAGAGCAGTGTTCTAGGTGACAGGGAACCCATGCCTTTTTATGTCACTGGGAATGTGGAGCTTCTGCTTTAAGCAAGATGATTGAAAGTTTGGACTTGTGGACATGGGCACGTGTTCTTATCCTGGGATTGTCAGTGATCTCCAAACACAAGGCAGAAAATGGTCTGACCATCAATGTTAAAAATAATTCAAAAGCAGAAGGCATGAGCTCACAGGGTAAAATAAGAACTACAAGAAACAAAACAAAATAAAAACTGAGGAATACAGATTCTAGAAACAGAGGTAATAGCACATTAGAAGAAGGCACAAAACTGAATAAAGTGAAAAAATAAAAACTACTTATGTCTCCTTATTATCTAAAAGGAGACATAAGTAGATATTACACTTGTCACAGAATATTACCACTGAATAGATATGTATGAAATGAATTAATATGTGTAAAGATATATAGGCTTTATATATACACTGAATAAACACAAACATCAACCATTAAACCCATAGATGAAGTAGAAGTAAAGATAGAAGGACTCTACATCATGTACAACTAGAAGAATGAGAAGTTATACTCTATTTATGTATGATGTGTCAAAATTCATTCTATTGTCATGTATAACTAAGTAGAACAAATTAAAAATATTTTAAAAAGAAAAAAAGGGTGAAAGTATTGCCCCAGAAAGTAGTATGAAAGGAAACAGAGAAAAAGAAAAAGAAGAAGAAAGAAAAGAGAAAGTAAAGGAAATGTGTTAAACAAGGTTTAAGAGAAATATTTGGCATATTTGAAGGTGTACAATGAAGAGTTTCTTCATAGACTAAGAACAAGAATTAAAGTGCACAAAGGCCCCATTTCCACCTTTTCCATTGACAATACCTGGGTTGGGCACAGAACTTAATGTGCACACTAACAGCTATTTGAGAACATCAGACTCAGACAACTCCTTCTGTCACAGTATACTGAACCCTGCAAGTTTTCTCATGTAAATACAACTTTACTGATGGCAGGTGAGATGTCATGGAGACAGGAAGAAAATAATTATTTTCTAAAACTCTCTAATCATGCTAATCACTTCTGAGAGAAGTGTTGAAGGATTCAAGTCATGGTCCAAAATTTATTTGCCTCAACATGCAAATTGAAATCAAAATTGTAGAGAAGCATGAGAAACATTTTCTTTAGTCAACAGAGAATAGAATTTGACAATTGCAATATCTATCTTTTAGGAATCCCAGAAGGAATAACATAAGGAATAAAAGAATAAGTAAATCCCAAGTACATCCCAAGCCTGTAGGAGAGACAAGGACTCATGTAAAAATGATGGTGCCCAACTTACAATGCTTCAGGTATAGATTTTTCACCTTGACTATCATGGAAATAAAATACATGTTCAAAAAAAATGTAGTTTGCATTTTCAATTTTTAACTTCCCCTAGGCTATCAATACAGGACTACTGTTCTTTCACTTTCAATACAGTATTTAGTAAATCATATGATATATTCAACACTCAATTCTAAAATAGATTTTTCATTAGTTGATTTTGTACAATTGTAAACTAAATGTTCTGAGCACATTTGAGGGAGCATAGACTAAGTTTTGATGATTGATAGATTAGTTGTATTAAATGCAGTTGTCTCTTAGGATCTTTAAAACTTACAATGAGTTTAACTGAACAACCCCAAACATATGCATAACATTAGCACACACATGATGTACATACATGTTAAGTACATAGCATATCACTCTCATATCATAAACTAACAAAACAAAAGGCTAAGAATCACAAGGGAAATTTATTGAGACTGGGAAAGAATAGGGACATGATTGCCTACAAATATATTACTATGGACTTTTCGTTAATGTATCATTATTTTATTTTACTTTTTTTATTTTTTATTTTTACAGGCTGCATTTTGATTCATTGTACACAAATGAGGTACATCATTTCGTTTCTATAGTTGTGCACCATGTAGATTCATACCATTTGTGTAATCATACATGTACACAGGGTAATGATATCTGTCTCATTCCACCATTTTTGATACTCCCTTCCTCTCATTTCCCTCATTCCTTCATTCTTCTCATTATGGATTATTGACACAAGAAATGATGCAATAGTCTTCAATATTTTGAGGAAAGATAAATTAAAAAATGCAGACTACTAAAAGTAAAAATTCAAGAACCTATGACTATAATATTAAGATAGAATGATGACATTTTTATAGTAATTAGAAAATTAAAGGATTTATTAACTGTGAATATCATTTGAAAGAATCATTGGAAGCTAATCTCCAGAAAAAAGAGAAAGACAACCACAAACAGAAGTAGCTCTTGATCATCTTCTCCATATTTGGAATGAAGAATCCCTTTGAGGTTCATCTGCAGTTTCCTTGAATGGCACACAAAAATATTGTGAACTAGAAGCATCTAAGCTTTCTTACAACATTGCTTTCTACATGCCTTTAAAGTATGAATTGCTTTAAAATTATATTAAATGCCTTTATATTATATTGAATTTTTAGCTAAGCTGTAATATCATGTTTTCTCATAGGTAGGATTACACTGACCCTTAGCATCACTTATTTTAATGTATTTTATTAGTCCTTAGTATCACAATAATATACAGGAAAGCATTTTTAAAATAAAAATTTTATGTAAGATATTTCTTGCTTTCTGGAAATAAATAGAAATCTTCAAAGAATAATGGGAAGTGCATTGATACAGAATGATTATTTTTTTCTTTCTCTGGAATTTGTAATTAAAATATTCACATGACCTTTCATATTTTATATCTATTGCATTGGGAACAATTATATGTATACATATTTTTGTGTGTGTGTGTGGGTGTGTGTGTGTGTGTGTGTGGTGTTGGGGATTGAACCCAGGGTCTTGTACATGCAAAGCAAGCACTCTACCAACTGAACTATATCCCCAGCCCTGGGAAAAAATATCACACAATGATTAAGGCATTGTGTAAGTGGTAGATCTAAGTTCTACTCAGCTTTATGACTTCTTGAAATTGGACTTTGGATATCTTATTGAGTTCAAATTCTTTCTCCTGAATATTCATTCAAATATATATTCCCAATTTTAACCCAGTATGTCACTATATTTTATTTTACTCTATTTATCTGCTTAGTAATTATTGTTATTGTGCATTCTATATATATTTGGTGTTCTGTTCATTTTTCTGTCTGTCCCATTGTAAAGCAAATTCACTGCGGACACAGACTGAATTCACCTGTATATTCCAGAATGAATCACAGTAACTGGCAAGTGGAGATGACTCACTCATTATTTAGTAAAACAAGTAAATGAATACATAAGTGACCAAGTCACCTTGAAAGAGGTTTTATTTATTTATTTATTTTTTACTTTAACTTTTTACAGACTGCATTTTGATTAATTTTGTTTCTTTGGTTGTGCACTATGTAGATTCATACCATTCATGTAATCATACCTGTATATAGGGTAATGATGTCTGTCAATCAATCATTTTCCCTGTTCTTAATTCAAAAACATATCTGCAGCAAATGCACAATGATTGATAATTTCTTGTAGAGTCTGAGACTAAGTTCCAGAAGAAACAGCACAATACATTTCATATTATTAATGGGTGTTTTTGCCTAAATGACCACCTCTCACAGATATGGGGTAGAAGGTGATTATTAGATGTTGTTTACTTTGTAGAAACTTATGCTCGAAAAAGTGAAGTGACTATGTGTGTGTGTGTGTTCATGTGTGTACATAGATGTATATGGATATAGATATTTAGATATTCAGGAGGAATTAAACTCAAGAGTTAATACCTGAAGTCTTGAATCCTAGCTCTTTTAGTTGTCTTTTAAGTGAAGGATTTATTTTACTTCAATACTGCTTTGTTTATAAAAAATAGAAATACCAAAGAAGTTATGTCAGAGAGCAGCTGAAGCCATGGCAGAAGGGGCATTAACCTAATTACACCACTGGTCTGACTGGTAGAGACAGTCCTTGTTGGATTCATATGGGCAATTGGCTGTACCATTTCCCAGGCCATCTGTGCTCTAATGGGAGTGGTAATGCCAGGTCCAGGCTAATGGCAATCAGAGTTCTGCAAGTTAGCAGCACTTTGGGCTGATCTTTTGGGTAGAGTTATTTTCAGAATATGCAAATTGAAAAGTCCTTAATTAGCATCAAAGTTCTTCCTTCCTCTCTTGGTAACCCCTCAAAAACATTGGTTCCTCTTGAATATTCACATGCAATTTTTCCAACATACATATATATTTTTCTCAAAATTACTCTCTCAAGTAAATTATATTTAGGGTTCTTCAATCACGGAAGGATTTTATTTTTTTCTGTGATTGTGGAGATGGCACCAACAGAGAAACACAGAAAAGCAACTGCTTTCAAACAGCATGCCACATGTCATAGGGTGAATACATTGGATAATGAAAGATTTCATAATTTACAAATCATTTAGTAAATTGACAATCTCTAGGAGGGTTTCTGTTATTGCTGCCCTTCACTGCATCTCCTTTTTTTTTTTTTTTTTTTTTTTTTGCAAGCAATTAACCTTATTTTGTTAAATTTAAAGGAAAGAAAATCAATTTGTAAGTTTTTTATTCTTCTGTTATTCTAAGGGGAAAGATTTTTTGAAATATTTGACAGCTGTACAGCCATAACAGAGATTTTTTTTTCTGGCTATACTTTTTGCCATATGACAAAAATGATAATTTTATTAGAATAAATTTATGCCAGTGTTCAGTCCCATGTTAAATAAAGGCAAAAAAGAAAATGGAATATATTTACTGGAAGAAATCATAAGCACTGATATTAAGCCTATAGTCAATTAAATATATCAAGTATAACCTCATTATAATTATAATCACTGAATATTGAAGACATTTAAAATTTTAATTTACATTTCAAAGATCAAACTATTTTTAACTGGAAAGAATAAAGTGTTGCATTGTTATATAAGTTATAGCATAAAATTGCATTTTTGAAGTAGGCTAAGAAAAATTCTTCTCAAGTCTTGAAAGACTTCAAACCATGCTCCTGAAAGAAACCAAGCAGCCTATTTTAGAAACCAACTTTTTGTTATATATAAAGCATGGCAAAAATATGTTCTTGCTGGCAATTTTCAGCATCTCTGACAATCAGGCAAAATATTTAATATGAGTAACATTCCAGAGAGGTTATTGAGGTATTTATGAATGTCGTCTCTCATCCAAAATATTTGCTTTTCTTCTTCATACAACTTCACTACAGATTTCAAGAACTGTTCAAAATTTCTTTTGGTATTAGTGATTGTTTTATATCTGCCACTTATCAGGTGTATTTCCTTGTTTTGTTCATTTTGTTTTCTTTTTGTTCCTGGTTAAGGTTAATCCATGGATCCTAATATCAAATGGTACTTGCTAGTGAATTTTGCCATTAAAGACAATGATACTTTTATTTATTTATTTATTTTTATTTTTTTATTTTATTTAATTTATTTATTTATTTATTTATTGTAAACAAATGGGATACATGTTGTTTCTCTGTACGTGGCATAAAGGCATACCATTTGTGTAATCATAAATTTACATAGGGTAATGTTGTTTGGTTCATTCTGTTATTTTTTTCCCTTCCCCCCCACCCCTCCCACCCCTCTTTTCCCTCTATACAGTCCTTCCTTCCTCCATTCTTGCCCCCCTCCCTGACCCTAACTCTAACCCTAACACTAACCCCTCCCACCCCCCATTATGTGTCATCATCCACTTGTCAGCAATATCATTTGTCCTTTGGTTTTTTGAGATTGGCTTATCTCACTTAGCATGATATTCTCCAATTTCATCTATTTGCCTGCAAATGCCATAATTTTATCATTCTTTATGACTGAGTAATATTCCATTGTATATATATACCACAGTTTCTTTATCCATTCATCATCTGAAGGACATCTAGGCTGGTTCCACAATCTGGCTATTGTGAATTGAGCAGCTATGAACATTGATGTGGCTGTATCTCTGTAGTATGCTGATTGTAAGTCCTTTGGGTATAGGCCAAGGAGTGGGATAGCTGGGTCAAATGGTGGTTCCATTCCAAGTTTTCTAAGGAATCTCCACACTGCTTTCCAGAGTGGCTGCACTAATTTGCAGCCCCACCAGCAATGTATGAGTGTATTTTTCTCCCCACATCCTCAACAACACCTGTTGTTGCTTGTATTCTTGATAAATGCCACTCTAATTGGGTGAGATGGAATCGTAGGGTAGTTTTGATTTGCATTTCTCTTATTACTAGAGATGTTGAACATTTTTCCATATGTTTGTTGATTGCTTGTAGATCTTCTTCTGTGAAGTGTCTATTCATTTCCTTAGCCCATTTGTCGATTGGATTATTTGCATTCTTGGTGTAGAGTTTTTTGAGTTCTTTATAGATTCTGGAGATTAGTGCTCTATCTGAAGTATGATTGGCAAAGATTTTCTCCCACTCTGTAGGCTCTTTCTTCGCATTGCTGATAGTTTCCTTTGCTGAGAGAAAGCTTTTTAGTTTGAATCTATCCCAGTTGTTGATTCTTGCTTTTATTTCTTGTGCTATGGGAGTCCTGTTGAGGAACTCTGGTCCTAAGCTGACATATTGAAGATCTGGACCTACTTTTTCTTCTATAAGATGCAAGGTCTCTGCTCTGATTCCAAGATCCTTAATCCATTTTGAGTTTAGTTTCGTGCATGGTGAGAGATATGGGTTTAGTTTCATTCTGTTGCATATGGATTTCCAATTCTCCCAGCACCATTTGTTGAAGAGGCTATCTTTTCTCCATTGCATATTTTTGGCCCCTTTGTCTAGTATGAGAAAATTGTATTTATTTGGGTTTGTGTCTGTGTCCTCTATTCTGTACCATTGATCTACTTTTCTACTTTGGTACCAATACCATGCCGTTTTTGTTACTATTGCTTTGTAGTAGAGTTGAAGATCTGGTATTACGATAACCCCTGCTTCACTCTTTCTGCTAAGGATTGCTTTAGCTATTCTGGGTTTCTTATTCTTCCAGATGAATTTCATAATTGCTTGCTCTATTTCTGTAAGGTACATCATTGGGGTTTTAATTGGAATTGCATTGAATCTGTATAGCACTTTTGGTAGTATGGCCATTTTGACAATATTAATTCTTCCTATCCAAGAACATGGGAGATTTTTCCATCTTCTAAGGTTTTCTTTAATGTCTTTCTTTAGTGTTATGTAGTTCTCATTGTAGAGGTCTTTCAACTCTTTTGTGAGATTGATTCCCAAGTATTTTATTTTTTTCGAAGCTATTGTGAATGGGGTAGTTTTCCTAATTTCTCTTTTGGAAGATTCATCACTTATGTATAAAAATGCATTAGATTTATGTGCATTGATCTTATATCCTGCTACTTTACTGAATTCACTTATGAGTTCTAAAAGTTTTCTGGTGGAATTTCCTGGTTCCTCTAAGTATATAATCATATCATCAGCAAATAGGGATAGTTTGAGTTCTTCTTTTCCTATTCGTATCCCTTTAATTTCTTTGGTCTGTCTAATTGCTCTGGCTAGAGTTTCAAGGACGATATTGAATAGAAGTGGTGAAAGAGGGCATCCCTGCCTTGTTCCAATTTTTAGTGGGAATGCTTTCAGTTTTTTACCATTTAGAATGATATTAGCAATGGGCTTAGCATAGATGGACTTTACAATGTTAAGGAATGTTCCCACTACCCCAATTTTTTCTAGTGTTTTGAGCATGAATGGATGCTGTATTTTATTGAATGCTTTTTCTGCATCTATTGAAATAATTATGTGATTCTTGACTTTAAGTCTATTGATATGGTGAATTACTATTACAATGATACTTTTAAAACAAATAATCATACTCTTAAATAATTAAATATTTAAATAAATGAATAATAATTAATACTTAAATACTAGAATATCTGAAGATTACAGAGAGTATCATTGTGACTCCGGTTTAAGAAACACATTTTAACTCATTTGTGGTTGTCTCTGTGAAAAGTATTATATTCTACTTTATTGAAGTCTGTCTTTGTAGACCATAGATATACTCCCTCTCCTATAACTTTGTTCTATGAAAATAATTTCCATAAAAATCTTTGTGTTCTATTATGATAAAATATTAATATAATTGTGAAAGGTTATTTTAGAATTTATTTTAAAATCAAATACATCAGATGCTGAGTAATGGTGAATATATGCTTAGGTAGTAAAAGAAACAATAAAAGTTGTATACTATGTTATCCATGCTAATTCTCATAACTCTTAAAATACTAATTTATCTGAAAAAGAATGAAGTGGAAAAGGGAAATATTTTAATTTTAAGATATGGAGATGTTTCTGAAAATTACACAAGTAATGTAATTTCATAATTACATTGACATGCCTATGCTTTTGCTGTTTCTATTAACAAAATTAAAAAGTAAGATTTATACAAAGGGCAAACCCATAAACTTTGCTCTGCTTTAAAACCCCTGATATATATTTTTTAAATTAATGTGTTATGCTAGAAATAGGTATATCAGCTCTTTCTTTTCATGTCTTATGAACAATGAGTTTCTTGTTGAACATTGGCCAAACTTATGAAAGAATCAAGTATTGAATAATAACTAAAGAACTTGTGCACTTTACTATGTATAATTATATTTACAGATAAAATACATTTAAAAACATTGATATTTATTTTGAAATGTCCAGTATTAGGATTGATACTAACTGTAACCTCCATATTTAAGTTTTCTAGCAGCAGTCTCTGTATTCTTTGAATTTCAGATACTGTGCTTCTATTCTACATAAGTTAACAATAAATGCATGGGGAGTAGATGAGTGGATAAAAGCAAATATAAGAAAATTACAATTAATATTCTAAAGACAGTACTGAAAAGTTTAAGTATTTTGTATGCATTTTGATTGAATTAGAAGTCTATGTCTCTAAATAGAATATTTTTTCTGTGAAATTATGAGATAAATCTATTTTTAATAATTTACAGTGCTTACAATCCTGATGTTCTATACATGTTTTCGCTCAGAAACATTCAGTCTACAATTATCTCCTTCCAAAACTTCCATATGAAATAAGTTATTATCAAACTGTAGTATTAGGCTTCATTCTGTTCTAAGGAAAACACCTTTCTAAGGTCCTCTTTAATGATCACCTAAACAAAAACATCTTAGTTTTAAAACTTATTTTCAATTTGACAAATTAGCAACAATATATTATAAATTTGAATTTCTCATCAATTAAGTTATATGCAGACTCCACAATGAATGTAGCTAAATATGGAAAAATAGGTTTTGGGTTGAAACCCACCACTGATACTACTATTGCTACTACTATTACTACTGATATTACTAGTACTACTACCACTACTTTTAATAATAGTAATAGAAAAATAGAACAAGCAGAAACTATTGATCTTACAAGTGGCACAAACATCAATCCAGCATTGCCAAAGTTTTTTTGGGGGGAAGTGAGGGAGGGTACAGGGGATTAGACTCAGGGACACTTAAACACTGAGCCACATTCCAGTCCTGTTTTGTATTTTATTTAGAGACAGGGTCTCACTGAGTTGCTTAGTACCTCTCCATTGCTAAGGCTGGTTTTGAACTCCAGATCCTCCTGCCTCAGCCTCCAGAGTCACTGCAATTACAGGCATTCACCACTGAGTCTGACTGAGAACCCAGTTTTATAAATCAGTGATATGTGTATTCAGTAGCCTTGCCAGGCATAAAATAGGTTCCATATGGTCTCTTGAGATTTGTTCTTCAATTTTCTCTTAACATAAAAACTATGTTGTTAACCCCACCATCACAGGTCTTGTCAGAATGCCTCAAGAAGGGGCAGTCTGTTAATATGAATTTGCTGCATCAGAAAAGTAGGGGCAGTCTGTTAATATGTATTTGCTGCATCAGAAAGTTTGTCCAAAGGATCTCCTCCTTTAATTGTTTTTCTTATCATTTTTGTTAACTGCATAATGATTTTAGGTTTATCTTATATTAAAGATTATTTTCATTATTTTGAGTCACTTTACATACGACCTGAAAGGAAAAATGTTTTTATTTCCAGAAAGGAAAAGTTGAGGAATACTGACTACTTGCTGATCATATTCTAATATTTTGTATAAATTAAACACTTGAACATTTTGGCATTACATCACATTATAAAAAATTAACATGTGAAAAGTAGCTAATTTTCTGTTCTTCTAATCAGCTAGGTAGATTCTTTTATTCAGTGGTTTAGAAAATATTTGCATTATTTTTACCATTATGAAAACTTTGATTGTAAAACAGAGTGTACTTGATATCTTATAAATTTAAAATTTCAAATTCTTAAATGATGTATTAAAATAACCAAGGTACATCCATTAGATATCTTCAGTGGTCATTTATAATGATATACAATGTGAAATTTCTTATAGTACAGATGATGCAAAAAAATAAATGTTAAATTCTAGGTTTTGACAATCAAAAACTTACTATTGTATTTGGAATTAGTAACTTGTATGTTCAATTTTGAGTGCACTTGAAAAGAGTACATATCATGATTCAAAATTCATTATATTTTATATACGTATATATATTATACATATATATTATACAGGAAGAAATTAATTATTTTCTAAAACTCACTAATCATGCTAATCATGATTCATTATATGTGATGATGCTTTTTAGAGTTAAAATAAATTATATTGATTAAAAAGTATTAACTCCAGGTATTCCTAAAATTTAGAAGCTGAGTAAAACCTATATGCTCATTCTAATTAATAAATGAACATATGTCAATATGTAATACACAAATACTATTTGAATGGAACATCATTTGAATGCTTTTTAAAATTTATTTTATTTTCTGACATTAATGGGGTCATTTTTGGCATATCTTAGGTAAATATCACTTGTACCAAAAGTCTTCTATTCTTTAGCTAGTGAAAACTTTTCCAGAGATAATGAACCAAAATCTATATATGAGAGCTCAGGAATGTACATTTTAACAAGCTTCTTAAATGATGTTTATGTATATTAGAATTTAAAATAACCATCCTAGATTATAATTGTGTTCTTTATATTTTCTCAAGTTTGCAAGTTTATATACTAGCATAGGAATACACAGTTTCATATACATAAAACCTATTTAAATTATGATTGTGTTCATTAATCAGAAATAATTAGAATAGTTGGTATGTATTAAGTGTCTAACTGAGCTCAATGCCCCACATGCATTATCTTAAATGTTGAAAGAAAATTTAAAGAGGTTAAAGGAATTAACTAACAAAGTCAAGAGGCACAAGGAAAAACAATGGAAACCCAGAATCAAATTTAGATCTATTGGACTCAAAAGTCATTGTTTTATTTATTTATTTATTTATTTATTTATTTTACTATCACACTGACTGGAATTGCTTATAAAAAAGGAGCTTAAATATTTGAATATTTTGCTGTGTGTTCTCTCTTTGTTTTCCATATCTATTCCTAATACTTTTCCATTTTGCTGTCTAATTTAACAGTTTAACTAGAAGGCATTTTACCCAATTTCTTACTTGGATCAGAAGATGAAAGGCACTGGTAGGGAAATAGGAGGCCAAGAGTTCAGTGGAATATGGTATTTCAAAGATGCTCTCAGAATTCCACCTTCTGATTTTGTCTTCTCTCCTTGCCATTCCTTGGGGTGGAAATGACCTCAGCTGATTTTGAGGATTTAAACCAGAAATTTACAACAAAGGATTCTTGAAATCATTAAAATATAAAGGAATTAATTTATTAAAGTAGGAGTCAAATATTTCCAAAATCCTCAATATAAAATGAAAATTTCAAATGTTCTATTTTCAAATATCACACAGTAGACTTTACTTTTTATACAATTCATGCATTTTCAGACTCATTATGCCATTTTACCAATCTAAACCCTATATCTTCCTGTCTCAATAATGTAATTGCAAATTATTTTACCTAAAACACTAGTGAAAAATTTGAATCTGTCAATAAGCAGACACCAAGATAAGATTAAATATGCATAATATTTATTGGAAGATTTTTATTTGAAAAGTAAAATGAAGGAGACAAAAAAATAGATTGAGAGGAACCTTTAGATAATGCTGTTGGAAGGAAAGAAGGAGGGAGGAAGGAAGGAAGGAAACAGTGATGAGTAACCTCACAGTACAGTGCAACTCTATAAATGTTTTTTCCAGGTCCAGTGGAAAACAATAGAGCAAAGATTTCCCATCCAATGATTCTATTTGCATCATAAACTGCCAGTTTGGTCAACTACACAGTGCCTCTACATTGGCTGGGCAGATCCATAGAAGAGCATGGCCTTCCATGTATCCAAATGTGCAATGTATGGTTGGAGGCTACTTGCCAACCTCATGGTGGACAGTAGGTCTCTTGATGAGAGAAATGAATAATGCACCTCCATCACCACCACAAATGGCATTCTGGAAACCTCTGCAGACTTCAGTATAGACAAATGTAACATTTGCACATCCTAAGTCTGATAGACATTAGGAATAGAGTTCAAAAATAATATCTATTGTCAATACATGTTTATTTATTGAAAGAAGTTTTAAAATGGAAATATTTAGGACACACAAAAGCACATGATGGCTAAATTAAACTGATAGGGAGATAATCAGAAAGTAGAAGAAAATATTGCTAAGTATCAACAAAACACAAGGAAATGTACCTTAAGTGTAAGGAAAATATATCTTATAAATATGTTTTTTATGAATTTGAAAGTGAAGGGTAGTTTTGGGAAAATCCCTGATTATTAAGATAGTCTTCTAAACAAGAATAAATATGATCATCTCTAAAAGAAAAAAAAAATCACCACTGTTTGAAAGGATAAAAATCCTATTGTTGTAAACACACCTGTCAGCTACCATGTAAATGAAGTTTTAAATGATTGTGACCACTGCAGAAATGATGCTCACATTATGAATAGCTCTAGAAATATGGGAAGAACTTTAGTTTCTGATAAGATGTTTTGTAAGGCAGCTGGTTCTGGAAGTATGACTCTGTAGCCAAAATCACAACCAATGTCTTCCTTTGTTACTTGAACATTTTCATTATGGTTGACATATTGAAAAAATATTTTCTGTGACACATGAGTGGCTCTTAGCAGTGGGTAACCAAAATGAGGTCATAAGGTTTCTCTAACCCAATAACACTCTGAGAAAATAGACAAAAGGCAGAAATGAAACCATTATTCTGTTACTCTGAGCACAACAAAATAACCAATTAAATTTTTTGAACACTAGTAGTGTTTGAATTCTCTCAGCACAACACCACATGCTCATATTTTTAAAATAATCTGGACTTCAAATGTATATATACATATTATTGACAGAAACTGGTCTGCCTGTTTTGACATTCATAGGGTTACAAGTAACCTTATCGTTTAAATTATAAAAATATCTCCTAACATAGGGTTAAAAACATTCAAATGAGGTATTTTGGAAAAAAATAGATATATAATATGGGGATTTAAAATTGTAATTATTTAAAACTAAACCATTTACATTTTTTTTTTAAATGTTAACATTGATTTAGCATGCTCTGGTTCAGGGAAATGAGCAGCAAGTCTTAGACTCTTTGTTCTCTTTAGAATTATGATGCATTTTACCTTTAATAACATATTATATTTTTACAGAAGAATGACAGCACTTGATAACTCTTCTTACTTTTTATTTTAGAATTAAATCAGAATATTTTATGTCCTGAAATATGTTTTATAACAATGATAGCCCTGTGTACAATGAAGTAAGCCTACTTACAAGATCTCAACATTAAATGCTTCATATTCATGTTTACATCTGTATAATTTTGCATGTTGGATAATTTAAAAGATAAGGTAAAACATTCTCCAATCCTTTGATTTAGAATTGTCAGAAATTTCAGGAGGGGGAAGTGAGAGAAAAATAGTAAATTTGGTATTTATATTTATTTGATAATGTCCACTGAACTAAAACAACATCTCCGCCAAATTTCTCAAGGCCTGGCAAGAGAGGAGAATGGGACAAAGCCATGGGGAGAATTTATTTTTTTCTCAAGCTCCTATAGAACTGTTTCTCAAATATCAAATGTGATAGCTCAAAGCTATGAAAATGGTGAATCTATATAAACTACATCTGTATAAACAGGGATTGGAAAGGTATGCATATTTGTTTCATCATTAAAATGAAAATATTATAGCATAAGCACCATGAAAACAAAAGGAAAAATAAAATAGGCAGTTATTGCATAAAGTATATGAATATACTGAACTGTTGAGAGGGAAAAAATGATTAATAAATGATTGCCAGAGAGTTCTCTGGTTTGCTTTGGACTAATCTATTACCCTCCCTTTCCTGTGTGTTATTCTCAAGAATATCTGTAGAATGTGCTGGGACTGCAGCATCCTGATAAAGGGAGGAACTACCCAGGATATTCTAGACTTTGTTGACTTTCAGGGTTCACCAGCTATGGTACAAAGTTGGACAACACAGTTTAGACCCCACCTGCCCTGAGGGGCTTTCTTGACACAGAGTGGATCCAAATTTCCTCTGTCCCTTGCTGCCTCTTTGCAAGTAATAACCTCCCTCTGCATAACTTGTGTGTGCGCTCTGTCTCATCAGACTCAGATGAATAGGTACCCAGTGCATTGCAGGCACTGTGGAACTTAACAGTAGCCGGATGAAGTTGTGTTGAATGTATGTACTTCTGTTTCTGGTATTATCACAGGGATGATCGCTGCAATTCTCCACAGATAGGGAGTCCTCTCTTGAGACTGGTAGTTAGAGAACCTGCTTTGCAGTGATAACATAGCAAGAAAGAGATAACTGAAAACTAATTGCTTGAATAGAAGGACCCAACAAAAAGCAAGCTTATGTACAAATATGACAATAGAATATCTCAGCAAAGGAAACTCTTAACTACCTCTGAGGGAAGAAGATACAAAAACAGGTAAATAGGCTGTTAAAATTTCCAAATCATTTGCCCATGTGAAATCATAATTCACTTCCCTTTGCATTGGTAAGATAACAGACATTTCTTCTGTACACGAGCTTAAGCAGAAAGACTCCATATACAGTGAGAACATAGAAGAAGGTGGGCTAACACAATGGCAATTGATTAAGTGTCAAAACACAGTAGTGATACTCTTTCAAATTTCTTGTCCTCTCTGAATTTCCCAAACTCAGACAGAAGCTTACACTCCATGTGTAGGTACATAGCCTCACCTTCTGTTAATAGATTGCTAAAGAATGCTTAATAAAGCATATTAGTACAAATAGTAAGCCATAATGAGAGAGGGCTTTTTGACACTGGAAGATAACATTTCAGATACTATTTCAAGCTACAGACAAAAATCATTCAGAGTGAGTACTTTTCTTCTGCACTGCTGGGGTCCAGCCCTAGCAGGGGTCGTAGTGGTCTCAGGTGATGGAGTAGGCGTCAGCGAGGTGTAGAACAAAGCAACACAAACTCAAGGAATGGATGCTATGTTTTTATACATTAAAAGGTAGGCAGTTACCCATGTTTTTTCAGAACAGGAAAAAGTCACAAGGAGAAAAACAAAAATATCTTGTATGATCATTACTAGACTAGACAATGAAGTATTCTAATTATTCTAGTAATTGTTTACTTGTGATAACCTATAACTAAACAATAAGACATATTAATATTTAACTGATCATAAAGATTAAAGCAAGTTCAGTAGGGTTGAATAAACATCAGTCGTGTGACTACTGCTATAGTTAATAAATGCTACACATTTTAAGCTAACAAATATATGATATCATCTTATACTGTGTGAACTTAACATTGAGGAACACTTTATTTCTTCTATTCCTGTTATTCCTTCCTGATGGGGTTGGAATTATTTGCCTATGTGTTTCAGGTCATCTGAGAGTAGTCAACAGGGGATCGGCAGCTAGAATCTGTTTTTGTATTTTCTCATAGCCATCTTCGTTACTCAGAGTTTCATAGCAAATGAGTAAATCTGAAATCACGGTTCCATAAGAAGTCTGATTTTTATGTTCTAACTCTGGTTCTGTTAAGACCCCTATTTTCAGGGAAAACACATAAAATATTAATAGTAAACCTACACATATTAAGCAAGCAAGGAAGGAAAGCCCGCAACCCAAATTCCCAATGAGATGAAACTTTGCGAACATCTCTTGTACTCAGTGGAATCCTTGTCAAGCACTGAGGGGAATTGCAGGTGGCGTAACACTGCACATTGATTTATCCATTTATTAAATTAAGTAACACTTATCACCTATTAGGTGCAGACATAATTATTTGTACCTTTAAACTTAGATATAGTAATTGTAATCTACCATAATGAAGACTCAAATAGAATTTTTGTAAAATGAAGTTGGAACACAGATCTTTCCAAATGGTCATGTACTGCATGGTCATGTCTTGGAATTTAGCTGGTGTTGGTACAAACAGTACCATCATGCTAGATATGGGGTAAGATATAATGTTAAATAAATGAGAAAACTGAGGTAGAATGTAATATGCATTATCGTGTTCCCTCTGCCCGCAGAGAGAGACACGACAAACGTCTGAAGCTTTGGAAGTTTATTGTGCACAGTCTTCCTTTCTTTCCCTCTTTTCTATCCCCTTCTCTCTTTTCTTTCTCTCGCTCTCTTTCCCTCTGCTTAACTCTCGCCTGCTCCGGTCGCTCCGCTTCTCCTGCTTGGCTCACGCCTGCTTCGGCCACTCCACTTCTCCCACTCGGCTCTTGCCTTCGCTCGCACTCTTCTTCCTCGCTTCTACTACTCCTACTCTCAGCTTCTTCTTGCTCTCAGCTTCAGCTTCTTCTTCTGCTTCCTCTCCCACCCACCAGGCTTATATACACTTCAACCAATCAGGGGAGAGCACACGAGGTAAACGCGCGGACAGCTGCAGGCATAGAATATGTACACGAGGGGGGCATGCTCTAATCGCATCGTTAACTAGCCAATCATTGGAATTCGCTGGTTGTTTACTGTATAGCTGGCCGCTTTTGGCTCAGCGCCAGGCGCCATCTTGACCGTGCCCAAGCTGGGGGTCCCGGAAACCCCGACAATGCATTGACTTCTTCAATCAATGCAGCCAAAACCCTGGATATTTGTAACCACAGAGTACAAGCCCTTTCTGGTTTATTATCAAAAGATGGTATTATCATTTATGATTAAGAATTTGGATTTGTTAAGGATAGAACTACAACTGTATTCAAATAAACTCATGTGTAAAGCCAAAGAAGCTATTAGAAATTGCATTTGGATAAATAGCTTTGAATGAGACTAATGAGAGGACTTTATTCTAATTTACAAGCTACAGCTAGATACGTGGGAGGGCAGGTCTGGAAGACTAGTGGCAGTGACTCTACCAATTCTAAAGCAGGTTAGGCCTCAGGATAAAAAATATTCACTGGAGAAATTAGAGTCTGCAGAACTAGATCATCTAGCTCATTGGGTGTTGGGACTAATGACACATTAACTAACTCAGGCTGACTCCTTACTCCCTGGCGAGTGAGCAAAATCAAGGCTCAAAGGCGGTTTCAACGGTTCATGACGCTAAACCGGACCACCATCAGGGATTGGTTAACAACAGTTCCGCGAACGTGATCAGCTCGTGCTTGCCATATAGTCCTATGGGACTGTCACCTGCGTGAACCCCCCTGCCTTGCTGACCTTTAAGCTGATTGGTTCCCGCCTAGCCCCCACCCTACATAAAAGCTGTGTGACTTCCTCAATAAACGAGTTCCTGCTGTGACTGGTCTCCCTGATGTGTCTGATTGTCCTCCGCCCGGAGGGCTGGGTGCGGGCGGTCAGTCGGCCCTACCTATCTCGGTCTGACCTTGTTGGGGAGTGTCCCCTTCCCTTGTCGCTGGTCGAGAAGAGCAAGGGGGCTTAAGACCCCAACAATTGGGTTGTACTCAACTGTCTACTATTTTGTTTATTCCACACAATTTCCCAAGATAACAAAAGATGTTGACTTTCCATGTATCTTTTTAAAAATATAGTAATAGATATAAACGATAAAAAAATGACAAACAGGGATTGATTCTTAGACTGAATGCTAATGAGAAAAACAAATGATTTATTTTTCATGAGAAAATTTTCTTTGTCTTCTCTTTCAAGACATTTTTTCATTGAAAGCACTTATGAAAATTATTACTTGTACTCATACTTAAGATAAGTTGATTTAGCAACTCTAAACTGCTTACACTACCTATCGTCTATATTATATTTATTTTATTCCATAGAATGTCACCTAGAATGTTACATTTGTTATTTTATCATGATTTTCATTATAATTAAAGCTACACATAAGTGAATATTTTTTTATTTTAATCATATTTATATAGTTAGCACTTGAAACAGAAGGCAAATACGTGATGAATGAAAAGGACAAATAAATATTTGTTGAATTCATTAATGGAATAAATATATTTATTTAAACATCATTATTTAACACTGGTTTATGGATCTAAATGGTTAGCTCTATAGCACTAGAAGGTGCTGTAGTTGTGTTTCTTTTACCATTATTTATTTAGTTACTGTCTATCAAAGATCATGAAACTTTATGAATAATAAATATAATGAATAAGTAAGTGTTTGAAGGTTTAACATATTTGCACACCCATTTTAGGACCAAAGGAAGACTATGTATTCATTAAAGATTTTGAGATTCTGATTCAAGCAGAACCCATGGAACAAGTTGTGACACAGAGCTGGGTGATTCTCCATCCCTTAGCATCTTAGTCATAGAACATTGTTCAGTTTTCTATAAAGATAATGTTTTCTGGTAGAATTATCTCCTTACAGTTGCTATATTTCAAAGAAACCCTAGTGCAAAATATGCCTGAATGGAGATTCAGGCCAACTTCTTCCCAGTGACAGATCAAACTTTTAGAGATTACAAAACATAAACTTAGATAAAATTTGTAGATAGAGGCCAAGAGTTTTTGTTCATACCTTTACCTAGTATCAAGAAAAACCATTTGGTACAGTTAGAACTTTGAGAATATTGGAGTTACCTACAAAACTCCAAGGCTCTGAATAAGGGATTAATATAATAGGAACTTAAACATAACAACTTCAAATTCATGAAAATTTGGTGATATATATAAGAAATTAAAATAAAAACAGACTATCCATGTAACAAAAGAAAAAATTTGCATATCATGGGAACTGTCTTACTATATCAACTTGGAAGGAGAGCTACACTAACTCCTGTCCATTATTCCTAACATTTACCAAAAAAAAAAAACTACCTCCATGTCTCAGGATTCTGTCAATCCAGAAAGGCACCAATTAATTATTTTGACTTTTATCCCAAGGCACAGACCTCCTTCAATTTCCTTACTTTAATATTACAAATACTAATCAACAAATATGGCAAACATTATTGCCTCCTTTGACATTCTAATTTCTCATATCTAGTATTTCCAAAATCCTTGTATTCAGTCACACACTTAAAATTTAAATAGTCTCCTCCATTGACATAATTATTCCCTTCTTTTTCAGTAGACAAAAGTCAATAACAAGATAATTCATAATAGCTAACATGTAGTGAGTGCTTTTTATGTGTAAAGAGTTATACATGAACCATGTCATTTAATAACTCAGCAATTAGTAAATTTAAAAGATGGAAACTAAGGCTCAAAGAGGTTGAAGTATGCAATATTTACAATAAGTGAAAATATGGAGATTTTAAAGCAGGCAGTCTGACTTTAGACTCAAGATATCAGAAATATCACTATATTGCTAAAGGGAAAAAATATATAAAATTTGTAATAGCTCTTAAACCTTAAGATCTACAGCTGGCATTGTGAGGTCAGCTAGCTGATTTTAGGACATGGGAAATACAGATGGGCAGGGAGGAAAGAGTAAAGAAGGAAGGCAAAGAGATACTGATTGACCTTGTGTTAACAATTACCCAAAAGATTCTTTATTTTCATCTTTCACTTCTGCAATAGCTAAAGCGAGGTCTTCTACTTTCCTGTAGAACTACTCCTCTCTAGAGTCCATCATTTTGCATTTTGGGCAAAAGGATTCACAGGTAATCAACCCCACTACCAAATACCACCATACAAAACTGCCAGAGACAATATAATATGGCTGGTCTAAGTAAGAATTGAGAGGAATAATTCGAAAGTTGCATGATTGCCAGTCACATTTGTGAATGATACTGCATGCATAAGATTGTTGAATATTATTAAAAAATATTTTTTATCCTCTAATAAAACCTAATCTTATTTAAGCCATTATGTATTGACTTTTTAAAGTTAATATATAAAAGGTTGGCAATTTGGACAGTATTCAACTTGTAGCTCCTACCACCTTACAAGGTAATGAGTGAGTATAGGAAGCTTTTACAATAAGATAATATTTCTTTAATGAATCCTTATTTTGTATAATAAAATAAGTAATTATAAATTTAAAAAATATTTTTTCCTGTAATTTAAATTAATTTTTAGGAAGGAATTCTTCCAAGTACTTGGAAAAATTTAAGTAACAACTTAGAAAACAACTTAAATTAAAAAGGAGGAAAAAACCCACTAATTTATTATTGTACACCATAAATTATTTAAGTACAACTACATCTAACCACAGTAAGAAGTTAAATGGAGAATAGGACCCCAAGGAAATCACAAAAACAGGACAAATGAGTTTTAGAAAACTCATTGAGGAATTATAAAATTATACACAAATATTATTTGAATGGGACATCATTTGAATGCTTTTTAAAATTTATTTTATTTTCTGACATTAATGGGGTCATTTTTGGCATATCTTAGGCAAATATCACTTGTACCAAAAGTCTTCTATTCTTTAGCTAGTGGATCACTATTATCTTATCAAAAAAATTTAAATTCACTTCACCTACTATGCAAACATATATCTAAAAAGTTTCCTGTTTGAAACATTTTCATTCAGATTTCCTAATTCTAAAATGAATTGTGCGTAAATGTAAATAGACAGTGAATCTTGAGGGTATCTTTCCTGGGGTCTACAAAAAGGAAGAGAGTTGACACAACTTATTTTCTTGGTTTAGAAAGAAGTTGCAGAAGATGTAATGTCTTCGAAAAGGAATAAATTATTGAAGATATGTCTGTTATGTTAAATTACTTAAAAAGTATGGTAAATTATTTCAAATTGATAAGGAGAAAATATTTCTTCCTAACTTGTACATAAACAGTTGAAAAGAATAATGTTTCATTGAGTTAGTAATGTGATAATAAATATATTTTATATTGTTTTGAATTTTGGATTCTTGGTAAAATTTTATATTCAAAAATAGTTAATATGAATCTGTTTTTGTCTCTTTGACTCTATTAGTCTCTCTATATCTAAAACTATATATATTTACCTATAGATACCCATATATAGATACCCATATATATATATATAGATACTTTAGATGTAGATATATTTAGATATAACTGTATCTAAAATTTAGATCAGCATGTATATCAGCATGTATTTAGATATATCTAAATATCTAGATATATGTGCTGATCTACCTACAACTATGTAAACTTTATTTTGAAATAGTTTATTTTGGGTGAACAAAATAAAAATTTTAGAATTCATATACTTATAAATTATTGTAATAAAATAGCTAGGGATATTTTAAGTAGCATAAACATAGCAATATTGGTTCTTGGCTTTATTCTTAGATTTATCAGAATAATTGGCTTATAGGTAGATAATAGGTAGTTATTGAAACAAGTGTTCATATTTTACCTTTACAGGAAAGAATAATATTTTTAAATAATAGTTTTATGATACTTTTTATAAAGGAGAGCTTTTTGTAAAGGGGAACTTTTTGACTTATTTTACATTTCCTAACTTATGGTATCATTTGAAATAAATTGAGAACTTGAGTTTAAATTGAGAAATCTGAAAATTAAAAGATAAGAAAAAGGTTTCATTTTGTTTATAACTTATTGCAGAATATTCATATTGCTTTTTTTCCTGGAAGACTTATTCATTTGGGAAGAGAATTCTGAAAAAGTATAAAAATAATTTCAGTTAACTCTGATGGCATTTCTTTGTATATCTTGATTAAAATTATTCAGGAAAATAAATTCTATATGCTATATAATATTTAAGATGGTGATTATAGTGAAAAAAATAATTTTTTTTCAAAACTAACTCAATACTTATTTAAAACTTATTTTTTTTGCATTTTATTTCCTTTGAAAGCTTTGTGCCTGTGTCTTCTTCCCTTCCCTTTGGTTAAATATACACAATTAAGAATCTCTCCCTACAACTCCTCTTCTCATTCTTTCTACATATATCAGAACCTAGTTTTAATTCAGAAGAATTTATTAAATCTACAAATTGAATATATAATTTAACAGTATGTGTATCATATACACATGCTTATGCAATTCATATATTATGAACTATATATAGATGGATATTATAGTTCTGAAAATTTTCAGAAATAGTAGAAACATACCAAACAAAACATTCTACAAACTGACAGCAGAGGGCAGTCATTTCCTGCTGTGTAGAAAAACTGAACTACTTTCCTATGTACATTTTTCCACAAAAGTGCATTGCTTTGTCAGTTCCTCGGACAACAAAAAGAAAGAACATGTGCTTTTCCACAAAAAAAAAATTTCAAGAAAGAAAACCAAACCGAGAAATATTTTTAGTAGAATCAAGTGTGAAATAAAATTAAACACTCCTTCATTAAAAGAACAGCAGAGTTTTTAAAGAAAATACATGTAAATAATCTATCATCCATCTCTCTATATATCTACCAATTTATCTATTTGTTTTCATGATCATCATTTATAATTTGAACATTAATAATTTCAATCCATACTTATATCTCTGTATCTATAACAAGTTTCTTATGGGTATTTCTTGTGTAGTATTATTAATAACAATCTTTGTAATTTTGTTGCAAAATGGAACAAGAATGACCTGTTTATGGTTTAATAATTGTACTTATCTATTGCACACAGTGACAGCCATTTGTATAGGCATCAGTGTGTATGTCAGAGAAAGAGACAGAGGGAGAGATGGAGAGAAAAAAGAGAATTTCTGAATAGTAGAACATTTTAAAATATATAGTGTAGGGTTTTCTTGAAAATTTCAAAAAAGTAATGTACACTTTAGTTCAAATAGTATTTTTCAGTAAATTAATGAAATTAAGATTTTGAATTTAATTTGAATTTAAGTTGTAATTTGTGCACTTATTTTAAATTTAAAGAGTTTCCTTTGTTTAATATCATATTAATTTTATTTTTATTTATCTAATAAAGAACAAGAAACACATGTTATTGCTTTGAGTGCCATAGGGTTTGTATCCTGTGAATCAACTCAGCATCCTGGGGTTGTGGAATTTGCCTGGTATCTTTGTAATAAAATTGGCCCTTAATTGGTGAGTGTAGAGGAAAGCATTTTAATAAATATTTAATGAAAAAAGATGTTCTATTTATTAGATGCCAGTGTAAGATATGTTAATTAGGAGAAGATAAATAAGAGCACTGAATGTTCTTTCTTTACAACAGAAGATTACATGATAGAATTTATAGATAAATGATCTTTGAACATCAAAATTTTGTCGATTTTTGCAACCCTGGGTATCTTGCCTTCTCTATTCTTTTCTGTGCTTCATGTTAACTTTTTAAAAATAAAAAAATTAACATTTAGATACAGTCTTCCATAATCTGTAATTAGAAATATAAGGGTTTTGAGAGTACTTTTATTTAAACTTTAATATATTAAGGTTTAAAAATATGTTAATAAATAGCAAATATTAGAAGTACTATATTTAACCTAGAATATGTTAATTTTTGAAGGAATTAATACAAAGATGTCTACAGAACAGCTATGATTGATTTTAATTAAAAATTATTTAAAGATATGATTCTGAATTTTAAAATTACTCATTGAATTCAGTTCAATGAAAATCAGAAGCAAAATTTACACAAATTTAAGTAGAATTGATGGCTGAATATTTAGTTACTAATACCTACTAAAATCTCTCCTTTACTCATTGCAATAATTTCTTAGTACAATAAATGTTTTAATACTTCAAATTATTATTAAGAAACTCTATAGGTTCTGAGGGTGTCTATATACATTTCCCAATGATTACAGTAATAGCAGTTAAGGTTATCCTTTGCTTAAAGTTAAAATATTAATGATTAAATTATTTTGACAGTTTTCAAACATAGAAATTTTGACACAGACATTTGAGACACTAAGATGACATGATTTAATTAATTTAATATATGGAAAGACCATATGATGACAAGTCATTTAAAATTCCTTTGGAAACATTTTTAAGAAATCAGTCAGTAAATGGTTTACTATTAGGATTATTAACTTCCATAAATAGATATGAGATTGACTTTCATAAATATAGTCAAAGAAAATTATTTGCATTAGTTATATTAAATTAAATTATTAGCATTAATTATTTATTTCCAAGATGTTATTGAAAACAACACAGGTATTTTGAATATATTTTGCCACTCTCAGAGGTAGATACTCTGAAATATGAACAAGAAATTCCTACATCCTCAATAAAAATTAACAATATCAATCTAGTCCTGAACCTCAGAATACACTTTTGATTGACCTAAACTTATCAAACGTACTCTTCTAATGACTCTTTGATAAATATACTGCTATTTCTCATAAATAAACTAATAACATTGGAAATTAAGACATTAAGCTGTTTTTGGAAAATTTGGTTTTGGACTTTTCATTCTTGTTCTAGAAAAATATTATTTTCTGAATACTAAAATTGACACATTTATACATGATTTTAGGGAAAGCATATGCTTCATATTAATAAGCAAAATGGACACAAGTACAGTTGGAATATTTTCTACAACACTTTTAAGTGTTTCAGTTTCATAGCTGATAAATCACACCAATTGTATTTCACTGTTTTTTTCCCTAGATCTCTCTCTTTTTAAGTACCTCTCATAATGATTAATTATTATGTATACCAATACATAAGAAATTATCATTTTGATTCTATTATATTCAAATTCCTTTATAAGTGCTAAAGGTATAGTACAGAAGTTTAATAACAGGAGTAAAGCTGATAAAGTAGTGGTAGGATTATTCTAGTTCATAGGTATTATTTTTTTCCTTTCCTGATTTTTTTTTCCTTTTACCTTCTATTTAAAAGAAGTTGCTTTGAATCACGCTGATTTTGGCAATGGTTTTCCATGGAAAATGACAGTGGATTCAAATTGTCAGCAGTCCTACAAATCAATGCAGATAGCTAAATGATTGATCCAGTTATTGCAATCAGTATAGATTTTGAGAAAAGCATCAGCTGTGCCACAATCTATTTGGCCCCAGAAACTGCATCTTCTTTCTAGGTCCTACCTTTTAGAAAGGGAGGTGTTGGACTGAATACAAATTCACAAAAAGCCATTTAATCAATAAAGCAGAAGGTGATGAAAGACAGGTAAACCTGTGTGGACAGAAGCAAGCCACCTGCTCTTTATGATGGCAAAAATGGCACGAACATTGCAAGTTTTAAATAAAGACAACCATGATTTAGAGAAAAGTAGCTTAACAATCAATTAGAATACATTATCAGAGTCCAATAAATGTATTCGATGTATGGGAAGAACTAAGAATGCAAGGTATTGGAAGAACAGGTGGAGACTTCAGCTGTCCTAGTCACTCTAAACTCCAGGTCTTTCTGCTTGTTTCTATAGTGCAATCACAGAAATGCAACTTTAATCACATTTTTTTGGCTTCTTCCATTCAATTAATCTGTGACCAAAGATTCTGCAACTATCTCTATCATTCCCTAAAAGATATTGTGCTTGTAAACACTTTTAACCCAGCGTCTCATGTCTTTTTTCCTTGTCTCTGACGTAGGTTCTGTTACTGGTTCTTGGTCTCAGAGGAGATAAATAAAACTTAAAGTACATGAAAAATCTGAGACCCAAATTCAGACCTGTCTGACTTCAAGATAGAGTTTTTTTTAAAAAATTAACTGATAGTAATTATACCTATTAATAGTGTTTAATGTGATTTTCCATATTTGCATAGAGCATTCACTGATCCTTTTCAGTCACCCTTCTTTTGACCCTCCTTCCCCTCACACCCTTCCCAATCTCTAGTAGATCACTTAATGATGACTTTTTATTGTTGTTTAGCTTCCACAAAAGAGAGAGAACATGTAGTGATCGTCTTTCTGTGTCTTTTATTTCTTTTAACATAATGACTTTCAGTTCCATCCATCTTACTGTAAATGACACGTTTTCATTCTTCTCTGTGACTGAGTGATCCTCCATTGCGTATATATACCACATTTTCTTCATTCATTCATCTGTGATGGACACCTATACTGATTCCATATTTTACCTATTGTGAAGAGTGCCACAGTAAACAGAAGCATGTGGGTATATCTTTGGTATGCTGACTTAATTTCCTTTGGACCTATATACCCAGAAGTGGTAGAGCTGGGTCACATAGGAGATCTATGTTTAGTTTTTGAGGAACCTTTATACTTTTCTCTCTAATGGCTCTATTTACTTACATTCCCTGCAACAGAGTGTAAGTTTCAGCCACTTTTCCTGCACTGTTAATTCATGGTGTACTTTGTTTTCAAATTGCCTATCTTTTATTTCTCTAGATTTGTAATTCATTCCACTAAAAATTGTTGGAATAATTTTTTATATCACATCTCTGCTCAAAACACTTTTAAGAATTGTTTTTCCTAATTGAGTTAAGAGCAAATTTGTTTCAGGAGAGGGTTTTAGCCAGCTTCATAGAGACTCCACACCATGTACTACATGGACACACCACATAACCATATCCTCAAACAAAGCTGAACAATTCATCTTTCTCACAGGTCTTTTTTTTTTTTTTCAGTGTTTCAATGCTTTGCTTATTCCATCTTGTCTTGAAAGATAACTTTTTTTCACTTTAGTTTATAAGACTACTATCTACCTTCTAAACCCTAATTCAAATGCCACTTCACCCATGAAACTTGCCAAAAATATCTGAAAGAAATATATCTTGTTTATTTATTCCATGTACATATGCATATGTACATCCATATATTATTACATATTACATATCTTTAAATTATATATCATATCTATCATTCATATTTAACTTTTCTATTAAGTAGCTAGACTTATTCAAATGTTGGTAATCTTATATACTCATCATATAAACATGTGTAAGTATGCAAATGTAAATAAATCATTTTATAAAGATAATTGAACTAAGTAAAGCAACTATTCCTAATTATATATTTCTATATTCTCATTTTTAAATGTGTAGTACCTACTACATATGCATAAAGAACACAAATAATTATAAAACTCAAAAATTTTCTGTTACTGTATTATAATGTGTTTGACTTAAGGAAAAGATTTGTGACTTACTCAGTTCTTTGGCATTCATAGAATCACAAAATATCAAAACAGTAATGTATACTTTATTAATTTTACATTTAAAATTGAGAATTTGTAATAAAATAGTCACAGAAATCTTAACTAAAATTTTAAAGTAAAATACAGTTTTTTTATTAGAATATATAATCATGGTGATATTTCAGAATCAATAACTAAAACGAGCATTTTCTCTTTTATAAAATGTTTAAGTATTATTCTTCTGAAGTGGACATAAAGTATAACAAATACTTTGATAATATTTAAAAATGAAGAATTAATTATCAATATGTATAAAACACTAGAAAACAAAAGAGGCTATATAGTTCTGTAATAAGGAATTTCAGGACATAATAATTCTCACATAATTTGTATTTCAAATTACAGTTTATGTGATAAGGAGGTTCTATTAAGAAATAAATGCTCAAAATTAATGCATTTTAAGTATTACTATGTGGTTTCTACAGTTAATGAATAAAAATTATCAAAATAGTTGCAAAAACTTTAGTAGCTTTATATTGTAGGGAAAGATGGAAACTTATTTACATGTTTTAGATATTATATAGTTAAAATAATTTTATATACAGTCATATGAAAGCACATATTTTCTAAGTCCAAACACATCATAGACTTAAAACTTAATCAGTACTGTCAACTTTTCACTTCATTTGGGCTTGTGCAAAATAGACTTTGACACAGATCATGCCAAAATTTGAATAAGTGAACTATGATATTTGGATTAGAGAAGAATGCATATTCAAATACCAAATCACCTATCAATATTGTCTAGAGCACATAGAATTCTCCTTGAAAGTGCCTGGGAATTGTTCACAATCAAAAGAGCAAAGATGATTTGATTTTCAACTAATTGACAAGTCCATATATATATTGTTGTTCTTCTTGGGCAATGAAACATATAACTTCAAATTTTAGATCTTAATTAAATCAAGAATGTGTGCTTTTTAAACTTGAATAATTTTAAATTGATATTATAGCAATTGCTATTTTTACTATTATATTAGTAATATGTTCTTAAAGTACAGTTTTTTAATGTCATTCTCAGGAATTATTACACAATAATTAACTTCATTTAAGGACTCAAAAATATAACTAAATATTAAATGTGACTTCTTTAACATGATCACTCACCTCATATTTAATGTTATACATTTTTCTTTTTATTGATAGGATCCATAGATTTGTCTCCATATCTAGAAGCTATGTGTAGAAAAATTACAAAATAATATTTATTGTGTGCTTATAATATATACTGAACATATCATGTATCAAAAGCACAATCCAATTAAATAAATGTAACTGTTATACGGATGTTGTTATGTTTGTATAATTTAATTAGGTTCTTTAATTTTATAATGCTTGTGACAGAAATGATACTTGAACCAATGTCTGTCCAAACACAAGACAATTAATCATGTTACTACCTGTGACCACAGAACTTCACATAAAAGAGTTGCTTAATAAATACTTAAGATGTTTGTATTAAATCAGGGATCAGTCAAATCTTGACCCCATTGCTCACTCTCTACCTTCTAAATAAAGTTTTATTGAAAAAATCTCTGCTCATTCATTTACCTATGAACTATGGCTGACTTGCCAGTACAGTGGAGAGTTCAGTATTTAAAACAGATACAGTATTACACATAAACCTAAACGTTACATAACAGAAAACCATTTACCAACTTGTGATGGAAACTAGTTTGTGCTAGAAGACTGTCAGAAGAGACTGAGTGACACTGTATAAAGCTGAGCTCTTAGATATTACTGTCTCACCATTTACAAATTATCTAACTGTCTTTCTTAAACACCTCTTTCACATACAGTGGTATGATGAATAGCGTCACCTTCCTTCAAAACATGTCCACATCCTAATCTGCAGACACTGTTAGTTTTACCTTCATGGCAAAACAAACCTGGCAGATGTGATTAAGTTAAGTATCTTGAGATGGAAGAGACTGACCTGGTTTATCCAGTTGGATCCTAATGTAATCACAAGCATCCTTGTAAAGGAAGCAGAATATCAGAGGGAATCATAGGAGATTCCATGACAAAAGCCAATGATTTAAGTGACATGCTTTGAAAATGGGGAAAGAATCCCAAAGCCAAGGTATTAGGTTGCAGCATTTAACAGTCTGGCTCTCATGTCTGTCACAAAAATTATAAAATCCTATTATAAAAAATAAGACAGTGGAAATCCCTATGGAATTTCAAGAAGGAACCAGCCCACTAATGCCTTGACTTTAGCCCAGTGAAATGGATTTCAGACTTCTGGACTTTAGAACTATGAGAGAATAAATTTGTGTAGTTTTAAGCAACAAAATTTATGACAAATTGTTATAGCAGAAATAGAAAGCTAAAACACCTTCTGAGACCTGAAGTCTTTTGAATTTGTTAAGCACATCTAGCGGGGCTCATGCCTATAATCCCAACAGTTCAGGAGGCTGAGGCAGGAGGATCACAAGTTCAAAGCCAGCCAGAAATTTAGTGAGGCCCTAAACAACTGAGCAATACACTGACTCAAAATAAAATAAAATAAAATAAAATAAAATAAAATAAAAAGGGTTGGGGATGTAGCTTAGTGGTTGACCACCCCTGGTGTCATTCCCTGGCACACCTCCTGCCAAAAAACCCCTCTTCTCATATAAGGCAATTCTTGAACTGTTGAGGAGAATGAGTCTTCTGAAAAAAATCTATCAATACTGATGGATATTCTCCACAGAAAATTCTGAACAAACATGCATGCATACGTTATACATTAAATTTCAGAGTTTAATATAATACCAGTTTTGTCCTTCTATGAACTTTCTAGTGTTCTATGGACTTTACATGGTATAACTATACTTTGGTTACTTACTGCTATCAACTGAATGATGGAGACAGTACTCTATGTTTCTATCAATATATGTTGGTGTTATTTATCTAATTTCCCTCTATAAAAGAGAATGCCATGAGATTTGGACTTGATATTTTGTTATCATTCACTAGATGGCACCCAGAATGGTAACTGGCATGTGGTAGATAATAAATTTTTGATGAAAATGAATGAATAGATGAGCAAGGATGGAGGTGTTTCATAATCCTTTGTGTATAATTTCAGAAATCCTACTGCTTTATCAGCAAGGAAATGAGTGAGTTGCTTAGTGTTTTATAAATAACTTTGACAATAGTGCAGAGTAGAAAAAAGATGAAAATCACAGTGGCAGTGCATAGACATGGTAGTAAAAATGTAGAAAAAAATTAAAATTGCCAGGGTGATAGTTATTGTTATTAGAGCATTTTCCCCTTCAGCTTTCCAAATAATATCAGTATAAAGATCCTCAGGCAATGCTAATAGAAATTTAATTTGAGAAGCTTTTAAAAAATGAAGATTCTGCTGGACTCAGCAGTCCATTTCTCATCCCAGCTTCTGGGAGACTGAGACAGGAGGATCACAAGTTTGAGACCAGTATCAGAAATTTATCAAGGCCCTAAGCACCTTAGTGAGACCCTATCTCAAATAAAAAAAAATAAAAATAAAAAGGGTGGGGAATGTAAAGCAGTGCCTCTGGGTTCAATCCTTGATATGAAAACAAAACAAAACAAAGAAAGATGAAGATACTGAGAGTTTCTCTAATCAGAGGTCTCTACAACAAAGCCCCCAAATCAGTTGTTATAATGTTTCCATGTGAGACGCATTGATTTGATACACGTTCCTCATTTCATCCAATATCTTTTTTTATTGTTGGTAACAAAAACAGAAACAGAATAATCCTTACAAGTTTCTATCACTTACAAAACATTTCTTAAATTTAAGTGAGCATGAGGTTTACCTTACTGTTAATTAAATGAATACAAAGCCTTTTCTTTGTAGGACCTTTATTCAGTAGGTGTGAAATAGAAACCAGGAATATGGAATTTTGATAGATGGCTAAGGAAACAAATAACTAACTTGGGGGAATCTTTTTCTAATTAGCATATGCTTTATAGAGTGGGTAAGGATAACTACGTATCTCACTTTGGGTAGACAACAGGTAATATACATGAAGAGATATTTAAGTTTTATGACCAGAAAGGCTAAACAGGTTCAATTACATTATCCTTTCACATATCTTCAGTTTCCTACTAAACCATTAAGGAATGTGAAACTGTTTTATTAGTGCACACATACACCATACATGTGTGCACATGCACATGTGTGTACATATATGTATGTATACACACATACACACATAAAAACACACAGGCACAGGCAAAATATGCTTTCCTCATTCTAAATCAAGATCTTATTTTCCTTTTCAATAGCAATATTTAAAAAACCCATTCTTTTAAGTCCTCAGCCTCTCATGTGATCCTATGATTAAGCTTCACCTTCTATTTTTAAGAAGAGGGAATCAGTATATGTACTGTAAAGTAGAGAGCACATAAAAACCCACTTAGTACATGACAACAATTACCCATCATCTTAGAACTCTGTACATTAAATGAAATGAACAAGAGGGGAAATCATGTTAATTTGTAATACTACTTCACTGTACAATCCCTTTTATTTTAACTTCTTTCCAATTTTTTTCTTTGCTTTTTAGAAACTTAATTCTAATTTTGCCATTGTTTAATACCATTGTGGTACCACTATACATTTAAGTATCTCCACCAAATATATGTATGTACATATTTTTACACAAAAATTCATACATTGAAGTCTTTGCCCCCAAGGTGATGTGTTAAGAAGGAGTTCTTTGGAGATGATAAGGTCATGCAGGCAGAGCCCTCAGAATGAAATTTTTTGCTCTTACAAAGAGGACCAAAGAGACTATTCACCTCTTTCACCCAGTGAGATTAGAGTAAGAGATGGCTGTCTGTGAGGAAATTTGCTTTCTCCAGACCCTGAATCTGCAGGCATCATGATCTTGAACTTCTCATACTCCAAAAATACCAGAAATGAATTTCTGTTGTTTGCCAGCTCTTCAGTCTTAGGCATTTTGTTCTAGTAATCCATATATGCTAATAGTTGACAAGGTGAGAGCCTACAAAAGACACATCTATTTGTCTTTTGTTTTAAGGAAAGTAGAAATAATGTAGATTTGGCAGAAATAATTATCAAGTGAACGACTTAATGAGACCATATCGCTGTTTTGAATTCAACTAAAATTAAATTTTCAGCCAAGTCATTGTTACCAAAAAGTCCCTCAGAAGGGACTTTTGTGTGTGTACACATGAGCACACATATATACCTAACACAACATCTTCGACTGAATCACATATATATTTCATATTTACATAATTATTACCATAATACATATACAATTATATATTTATTTATGTTCCCTTTTTGTTTTTCACAATTTGGTATACTACGACCTTATTTAGAATATTCAAAAGCCATATTTTTTATTTCTCTTCTAATTACTTCTTCATGTTCAACTTTTAATTCTTATTAGATCTCAAGATTTTTTTTCCATTATGTCCTTCTTTTCTTCATTACTAATTGTTACATTTTTATTATCATCCTATTTATCTGGTTATACTGGTAGGTGGAAAAAACTTTGACTATAGAATTTCAGTAGTAATACAAAGACCCTGGCCTATAAGGGAAGCTTAAAAGTGTTTATGTAATACAAGAACTAATTTCTTATACCTATTCTTTACTTCCATCCGTTATGCAATAAATTTAATAATATGGTAGTGTTTGAAACTTTGTCTTTGCAGTATCAAATTTTGTGAAATAATTATTCACTGAATATTTTCACAGAACTAATTTCCTGGTATTTTAAAACTTTTCCCCCTTCATTATAATTGACCATCTTTGAAAATGCTGTTATTAAATATATGAAAAGCAAAAAGTGAAGTCCCTACAATTCAATACAGTATTCTAACTATTCATTTTAGGCTGTAGAGAATGGTTAATTTCTAGAGTAAATTTACTGAATGTGAATTTATCAGTAAAAAAATAGAGAAAACTATTTGGGCTGCCACCCTGCCAGTCCTCAGAAAGGGGAGGTTGTATTGAATGCAACAATCATACACGTTACGCCCCAGAGGCTCAGCATCTTTCTGCACCCACCTAGAGGTCTCAGAAGCAGGCTTCCTGTCTGCTGCAGTCCATCAGGTGGGATTTGAACTTCAAGTGCATTTGCCTTTCCGCTCTGTTGGTCTCCTTGTTTCTACCTCAAGGTTTCTGCTTGCTCCCAAATTTTCTGTCTTGAACTGCCCTTTCCTAGATTTTTGGCTTTCATACAACTCAGCCATTAGTGAATGAGAAGCCAGCTACCAGTCTCCAACCCAGGAGGCTCCTCCTGTATCATGGATCCATAGGCTGTGGTCAGAGTGGTGGTGTATTGACGTTGGAAACAGAGGCGAATCTGCCGAAGGGATTCATCAGAATGTAGCCATAGACAAAACTACTGCTTGTATTTGCTCAGATGGATACACACACCTAGTAAATATGCTGCATAGTTCTTCCAGAGCATTTAATACAATCTCTTTCTATATATTTTCCTGTAAAAGTATATTATTAGATAAAAGAATTGAAACCATTTTACCAAAGCATCAGTGCAGAAACCACATTTGCACACATGCTACATAGAGTGATATTTTGATGAATTGAAAGGTCACATGGCATTAATGATCAACTGTAATGAGCAGAAGAGGCCATATAAGTTCCTCCTCTTGTAGTTTAATGATACAGGAAATCACCCTATCTTTGGGGAAAAGATATTTTTGTAAGATGCGTGGAAAATAGCATTTATAAAATGAACAAATGGAATTTAAATCAACTTCCTTACATGTGGCAATCTGAGATATACGTACCCGTCTGTGCCTTTGGAGACTCTACTTGCCAGAGAAAAGCTAAATTGTCAGTGATTTAATTGCTCCAGGGATTGCAAAGGTGATCTTGTATTTTGCCTCCAGTGACAGGTGCTATCCCTTTATTATAATTTGAACCCCTGGGTGTTAAAACATTCATGGGTTTTCTATTAGGAAATCTGCATACTCCTCAAGCCATGTTTATTCATAATCCTCTGATGAGTTGCAGACAAGCTTACTGAGAACTTAAAGCTTTGGCATTTTATTCAGAAATTACCACCTTTACCCATAAACAGAAAAGACCAGACTCATTTGCATTTACATTTTAAAATTCATTAAATAGCATTATGTTAGTATTTGGGGCAGTTTGCAGTTGAGTACACTGTGAACTGTTGCATTTCCTAATGAAATTTTTTCTGCAATTACTACTTAGAGAATCTATATGTAAAGTATGGATTAGACTGGTTTTAAAATGTGTGCACACCAGAGGGCATCATAGCTTTTATTCAAAGCTTCTTCAGAAATTTAAAGTGAATACATTTTTTAAAACGTTTTCTCCTCATATTTATTATTCCATTTTTGTTGTAATATTTATAAAACAAGTTTAAATATTATTATTTATCCAAGCATAATGAACAAATAGGAATAATATAATTAGATGAGAAAGAGTTAGCAGACTACTTTAAAGATTTTATTAATTGCAGTGTAGATCCCCTTATCCTTTTCACTTTTTCTCTAATTTCAAGACAATCCTTACAATATGTATTTTTCCATATTCTTTCTTAAGATAATGTATAAACAGTTCTCTTAATTCTGGTCCTGTGCTATGTAACATTCTTCTTTTTTCTTTTTAAAATTCCTATGTACTTTTGTATTTCAATTTTTGCTTTCTGGGTTGAAATTATTTCTCCTGAAAAAAAAAAGTTCCATTTGGTTGATCCAATCAGAAAACATTTATTGAGCATTGGAGATGAAGGACTCAGATTCACTTTCTAGTAGGAAGAAAACGGGAACACATATGATGACCACTGAAGGTGATCTGCACTGTGCCCCAAGGTTCAGAGAGAACCTCTCTCGTGTCCCTATCTGAGCCTAACAGCCAGGAAGAGTGGGTGTGGTGAGCAGGTGGTTAAAGTTAAGCCAATATTTAAAGTACAATTAAAAAGTTAATCAGATACTCAGAAGAATTATTATTTCACCAGTTATTTTAAAAAGCACACTATTATTCACATATAAAGATAGACAATTAATGATAAAGGAAAAACATTTCCTTCATGTGGATTTCATGCTAGTGATATGGAAACAAATATGGAGAAACAAAAGTCTAGAAAAACATCTGAAACCAGGCAATTTCACTAATTTTCTTTGTCATTTAGTTTCTAAAACATAATGTGATTATAGCTTTTAAACAATGAAACTTCCTTCAGCATTAAATAAAATATTAAAACAACTGAAAAGACATAAGGGACAGGGTGGTGGCAGAAGCACAGTGGCATGAGTCACATAGTTTGGGGAGGAAAAGCAAGTAGCCAAATAAACTATAAGTAAACTTTGGCAGAAAGAAGACAAATTCATTTTAATAATACATCTCAATCACACTGCACCTAGGAAATTGGGTCCAATTGCCCTCAACTGAAAGTAATTTTCCCTCTTACAGAAATAGTGTGCCTATCTCATAATTCTAGTCCTACATTCTTATTTTTCCCATTAAGTGATAAGCTCCATGAGACTACTGATTTATCTCTACATCTCCTACTCTGTATAGGCTAATGCTTAGAACAGAAAAAGTGCTCACAAAAGCGTGGTGATTAACTCGAAAGGCAGCTATACAACGTATATCTACAGGCACAAATACAATAATAGAACATAATTCTATCTGGCATGATAAATTTCAAAATCCGGGAGAAATACCTGTAATACTAGTTTTTCTACTAACTAGTTATTAGCTTAATTAAATAATTAAACATTTCTGTGCCACTTTTACCTGTTAAATAATGGAGCTGAACATGTTAATACTATGCTTGATCATTTCATTTCTGCCAGGCCTGGGCTAAGGCATTTGTACATGTTATCTAGTTTATTCTTGTTAACAACTATTATGAGATGGAGTGGTAATAATCCACACTTATTCCGGAGGTGACTTGGATCATAGTGTGAATGACTTAACAGATCTCACATGAATTTATCTGGTGGAGTCACAGCATAGACATTATCTTGGTTCTTATTTGAAATCTCACTCTCTAATGTTCTTCCTCCTCTGAACTGCTATAGTTCTATATGAAAACAGAAATCACCTAGTTATTGCTCAATAAAAAGTAATCCAATTGTCTTGCAATATCACTCTTCTCTCTTTTGGATATGTTTTTCTATGATTAATTTTGGAAAAAGAGACATCGATAGTTCTTTAAAATCTTGACTATTTAAGATTAACATTTAGCTAGCACAGACTTTTTAAAAGAAGGAAAACACTTTAATCATTTAGACTATAAAATTGAATACAATAGGTATTCATGAATAGTCTCAACCCTTGTCTTAGAAAGTGCTTTATCTTACAGGCTCTTTTCTATTACCTTCAAGAAGAGAACAAGAGTATCTCCTTGTGATTCATTTTGCAAAGTGGTAAAGTCATTGCCCTTCACAAAGGGGGAAAAAGATGTATAAAAAAAAAAGCCACAAACACTATTCAAATTCATTGCCTCTTCCAGGTGTGGGTAATTGAGTTGCCTCAAGATCAATATGAAACTGCCTAGGATACAGAAAGTCAATAGCTACTTCCAAAGTCAGGTCTATCTGGTTTAGGTGTCTATAAAAGAAAAATCTCTAACTGCTGCTTCAGAGTAAATCTGAATCTGCCTAACAAAATCTGAAAGTGAATTCCATATAGCAAAAAATCCCCAACTATCTTACTTTGATATTAAGAAGTTTTGAAGACCCCTGTTGAACAAGTAATGTTCCTTTGATATTTTCCAGAACCCAGAGGGACACTGAAAATCCACATATTTGATTTCTTCTAAAATATGATTTTTAGAAAAAGGTTTTGGTCCAATGTTATGAGCCCTAAGCTTCTAAAAATAAATTATATCTTTTAACAAAAAGTAATGCAATGATGCCACAATTTTTATTGAAGTAACATGACATTCATATTTATATAAGGCCAGAAATATTGCATAATCATGTCATCTTTTATTAACTAAGAACTGGGATAGAAGCCAGAATTCAAGACAGGCAGTTAGGAGAGATGGGTGATCTGGAGGAACTGAGAAAATGGAGGCCAGTTTGGATACGGGAAGTTGGAGAACACTCCAGGGGAGGTTGGAATGTCAATGTCTCCAGAGCCCTTTGATTACCAAGATTACCTGCCTATACTATCCTCCCCAAAGGTTGTAGACAGGAAGTTGTTAATCAATGTCCCCTGGGTGTTATGGGGCACAACTTAAGAACAGACCAATCACCACTGAGAAATCCAAATTTGAGTTTTTATTAGCTGGCCGACTGACTGTCTCACACAATGCCACCAAAATAGCTATGGGGAGAAAAGCCCCGACCATCGAGTTGCAGGGGTTTTTAATACCATACGTCAGTACATCAATCATAAGTGTCTGTTGCTGTGATTCAAAACTATAAACTAACATCATGATATAAGCAGAAGGGGAAGTGGGTCAAAATGACCTTACTTAGGTACAAATTAAAGAATAGTTACTAACATCTAGAGAATCACTGTTGACATACTGTTGACATGGTACATTGTTTAGGAAAAATAGGAATCAAAAAGAGAACAATTTTTCATTATACAAGAATTGTCATTTTGTGTTGCCAAACATGTCTTGCTAAGCAACTGATAATGGGTACAGAGGCGGGTTACTCTCACGGGAGAAGTATTTCCACATAACATGGGGTCTCAGGGTAAAATGGAGTCTGTTTAGTCATTGCCCATATAGCCTGGCCTATGTCAAACTGTCAAACTGTCACACTGGGCTGCTTCCTGCCTCGATCACTCCATTTGGCCCTTCCCCCTGCCCATGTGCTTCCCACCTTTTGACCATCCCACCAGCATCTCCTGGGTCTAGTCACATAGGCAGGAAGGAGAAAAATAAGGGGGGAGAGAGCAGGAGAACAAAGAAAACTTTAGTCTATAAAAGGGGCAGAGCACTCTCACTTCTTGAGATAACAGAAGACCAACCATGGCCCCCTTCTCCCTCCCGGAAGAAGTCTGTGTTACTACTTTTAAATAAAAACTGCTTTATATGTTTGCCTCAGCATGTTTCTCTAATGTTCAAACTTCAACATTTGAGGAAGCATAACTCATTGCTGATAACTGGAGGTATCAGGATTGAATGTGACAACTTTTTAAAAAAAGTTTGTGTAACAGTTTTTTCAGAAAACCCTGGTCATTTTTAAGTGTAAAAGACATGGACACCTTTCTTAACAAAAGTGTTATTGTTTTTTTGACAGTGATAGGAGAACTCCATATTGGAACCTGTGTTTGAAATTTGAAATATTTACTTTCAACTCAAGACACCTTCCCCCAGGTCTTCCTGCGGATCTACTACAGAGACCACCTTGTCTTGTGTGACAAGTGGAAAGAATACTGCTTCCTCCTCACATACCTGCACTCTGTGTCTACAGAACCAATTTAAATTCCATATAACCCAGTTGAGTCAAGTCCTACTTAGTTGAAGGCAATGAAATCCAAACAAGCAATGTGCTTACAGAATACTGTGCAACAACACTGTGGTAATATTTGTCAACTTTCGCTGTTAGTCCCTCTGAAACCCATAGGCCCTATCTTTCTCTTAATTTCTTATGTGTTTAAATAATAATAGAATAAATATCAACTTGTACTTTTAAAAAGAAGCTGTGAAAGACACATTTTCATAGTGACATTTTCTTCCTTTCTATTCTTTGAGTTTTTAAAGAACGTTTAACTATATTTTCCACCTTTTACAGGGGAAGTCAGAATTGCCCAGAGTTCACATTACTGTGAAGGTTGTTGTCTGTTCTCTGTAGGATGATATGTGAATGGTGTGCAGGATGGGACAGAGAGAAGATTCCTCAATAAGTCCAAATCTGGACAATGATCATATAGTTGCTCATAGTCTGCTTCATCTTTTCAAGTAAAGTTTATTAACTCCTAAAAATTATGTCTATGAACAAAGCTTCCTGAAAGCTGAGAAATATCAGTTAGGGCAAAGAAAAGAAAAAGAAACGACTATTTTATTTTTTGTTTCCTTTAAATATAACTCCAAGATCTAATTTGGTGTCCAGATTCAGAGCCCATGGTTCCTGTAACATGGTTTAGTCACTAGTAATATACTGGTTTGCTATTTGAATGTCCCCTGGTACATCTTAAGTACAACATTAAGTTCTGACAAAGCAGGAGAAAGTTCTATACTGATAAACTCCTCACCATCTCTACCAGTATTTCTTGGGAATACTAAGTTGTGTTGAAGAGTAAATAAGCTTGGTAGTTGGCCTCTCACAGACTCTTGGCTCTGCCTCACACCAGCTCATGGAATTGGCATCTGAAGCATGTCTGAGTCTTAGATTTTCATGTATAAATTAGAAAACTACCTGACACAGTGGTTGTGAGGCTTAAAAATAACATACACCAAAAGCTGAGCTCAGTGACAGAATAGATGATACATAATCAATTTTGAGAGAATATGATTAAAAGGATATATCGAAATAACATTTTGTGATCTCCACTTATGTATATCATTTCCACTCTTCAGTTGACTATGGTGATTTCCTTCTTGAGTGTGTCTATTTAATATTAGAAAAAAATTAGAATTTTTAAAACACTAGCAGTTTTTTAGTAGCTATAAGATTTTGTGTTGGTTTTAACAATGAGGCACATATGGTTCTCTGCTATTCACTTATGCCTAGATATAAAGAAATCATATCAGCTGTTCACAGATAAATTCCTGCTTTATCTTGCTAAAACCCAATAACTAAAATTCTTCATGCCTTCTCTCCTTCTTTCTTCCCCAAAAAAGGAAATTGAATGCAGATTTGAGACCTCTAATTTTTATTAGTATACAGGCATCTATTACATGAATTAAAACCAAAATTCTGAAAGCTCAGTCACTTTATTAGTTGAACTGATATTTTTTATTGAAATAATTTGTCTCTTGAGTTTGTCTTGTAATAAAGATTATTTTGGGGACAGATATGCCCATAATGCTCTGTTTTAGGAACTACATTTTTTAGTAGAAAAAATGAAGACACTAGTGAGTTTTAAAACATCAGGGTATTTTGGAGGTATAATTAAAAAAAAAAAAGATTATCTTTTCATTACCTTGTTAAACTATATATTTGACTTGCTTGTTAGGAACTATATAAAAATCAGAACCTCATTTGAAGAAATGGATGCACACAACTCCTGAGCTGGTATAATTTACAAGTCCACATGCTATACTACAAGCCCAAGCATTACATACTTAGTATGTAATTTGGACAAACAAATGGCAAGGTCAAGAGGAAGAGTAGATTCATGAGAAGGCCTTTGTAAATGTCACTGTTAGCACATGGAAGGGGACAGGATTTATCAAAGAGTGGTTTCTAGCTTTGCTTTGTATTTCAGAACACCTTCATAAGTCCGAGTACAGTCTACCAGCATTTCTTCTCATATAACATATGAAAATTTGTGTTTTATTGAGTTCTTGTGCAGATGCATTCTTTCCTCTAACTTGAGGTAACTAAAAAAGAATATGGCTTGAACAAAAAGGACTATTCATAAAGTAAATTCCATATTTGACTTTAGTGAGACACAAGGTCACCAGGGTGTTAATTTGGTATAACAGAAGTAATTATTAAATATTAAATTGTTTTATTAAATGACATTAAATAAATTTGACACATATATTGTGGACAGTATAGTTTTGAAATATAAATGTTTAGGATAAAGTTATAATTTTCCCTAAAATTTTCAAATTTAAATTATATTATATAAAATTTTAAAATAGGTAGAATTTTTAAATTATCAATTTTAACAAGTGTTCACAAAAACAAAAAGACCTCTCTTCCTTAAAATTATTCTTTATTCTTACCTTTCTTTTTTCAAACAATGCAGAATACCCTGGAGTCTAAATTATCTTAATTAGATGCAATTAAAGTAGACTGCTTTATCTGTTAATTAACAAACCTGGGATTTAGCAATACTGCAATAAGCATTATGTTGTCTCTTCTCTGAGAAGTTGTTAACAATTTTTATATTATTTATCCAAATCTCATTTACTATGATTTCCCTTGAATTTTAATTATTTTTTGATTCCAATCCATATTTCAGCAAAACTGCATAAAGTTTCAACCCATAGACTTTTCTATATCCAAAAAAGAAAATTGGCATTGTACCAAATCATTCCACATTAGAAGTATGTTTTGAGCAAATGCTAAACTCAAGTCGAGTGCATGTAGCGTGTATTTCAAATTTTGTTTGAATATAAACAGTATGGCAATGACTTGCATTACAATTTAGATATGTGATCTGACAAGAACCCATAACTTGCAGTCTGGGGCTGTCAACAAATACACCTCCCCTCATCTTTCATCCCTTGTCAGAATTTCTGTCTTTGGCCTGAATATGGGCCACACAGGACCTCAGGACTCCAGGCACAGCAGGACTGTGCTACTGTTGGTGAAGAATAATTCTGGCGCAGTTTAATATTTTAGGAATCTGATATTTCATAACTTTCTCTTCTACCTTTCTGTGATGTTTTTATAGAACTTTCTCTGACTTGATTTATCTCATTTATACTGAAAACAAGTCAGTATTTTTAAAGCATATGATAAAATTCTCACCTTGAAGCCATTTATTGACTTTTTAGTGAAATAATGCTTACATGCACACGGCCCTGGGGGGATAGCGGTCTATTCACTGATCTTGTTGCCACCTCTCTCTCATTGCCTGAATCCTCTCTACATTCTTTCCACAAAATTCATCTTTTTAAATACACCTTTCTTTCTGTCATTCCTCTCCTTAAAAACCTTCAGTCACTCTCCAATGCCTAGAGCAGTTACTCCCTAGAGTGTCACAAAGGATTGTAAATTCATGTAGACACCATGCACTGATGGTAGACTAAATAAATATCTTGCACACATAAGTGCCACTGTATTCAAAATGCAAAGCCACTAATTAAATATTAACTTAAAACTCTGCTCAGTTTTTAGGTGTTGGCTATTTTGCCTACTCAATTAAACTATGCTAGCATTTTGAGCTTTTATTTTCTGCCAGTCAGGTTTACATAAATTATTCTCATTCTTCACACTCACAAGTACATATACACATTCACAAATATACCCTCTTAACACATGCACACACACACACACACACACACACACACACACACACACAAGAATGAGACACATACTAAGTACTAGGTATTCAATACACAAAACCAATTGTCCCAATTGGTCAGTGTAACCAAAAAGAGCATCAGGAAGAGAGGAATGGAAGAGGTTGATGAGTTATTACTAAGTTACAGTTAGGAGTAAGAAGTTCTGAAATACTATTAGCCATCAATTGACTTAGATAACAATAATGTTCAAAAGGCAGAAGAAAGAAGATTGAATGTTTTCACCATAAAAAAAATGATAAATGAAGAAACACATATGGTTAAACTGATGCAAACATTATACAATATATATACATGTATTAAAGCATCATGTTATCTTAATAATATGAGCAATTTTATGAATTTATGAATTAAGAAAAAGAAATTTATATTCAACAAAAATGTTATGTTTGTATTTAAGTCTATGTAAATGTTAAGTGTCTGGGGAGAAAAAGGACTTCTTTGCCTTTTTTGGCTGTATCACTTATTTTATTTATAGATTTATGAAAACAGAGTACCTCAAACATCAGAGGTCTCTAACCAAAAACTAGCTGTGTCTATCCTAGGTAGGATACTGTTCCACATAATTTAGACACTGAGGCTAAGGTAGTGGTTCCCACCTGGGGCACTGCATGCATTATGGCTCAGACAAAAGAAAATTAAATGAAATGAATCAATGGATTTTAAAGTTTCTGCTTCAGAGTTGGCATGTTGTAGGTTACATTTTGTAACCAAGTCTATCATTGAGATGATGAATATAATTCCCTTATTAAGAAAGGAAAGGAAATATTTCAAAATAGTATATCTTATCATAATAATCTGAATTTTGATACCTAGTGATTCATTTGTAGTATTTGTTTTCTTTTTTTGAACAAAAAATTGTGTTAACATTTTTCTGTATATTATAGAAAAATGATACTTTCTATGTAACTAGTGGTGCATTTAAAAGCCTACTAGAGTTATATTTTCAAAGATATTTATCTAGAATAGGTATCTGCCATGGATGGAAGTATTTTGCCAACAAGATTTCTTTTAAGACAAATTAGCAATTAATAATAAGCTAATATTTATTCCTGCTCTAAGTCCATTACTATGATAGATCCAATGTAGTAGAATCAAAAATCTACATGTCCTTACCTATTTTTACATGAAGTATTCACTCTGATATAGTTCTTGGTAGATTTGGTGATGAGTTCATTTTACATTAAATGAAAAATAAATTATTTGGAGTTTTAAACCAAATATGAGTTAGTAAGACAGCAAGTCTGTGATGGAAACACATAGCCCCCTTTGTCAAAACGCATGCACAAGCACACATCCACACACACAGACATTCTAGATTAATTTGTGTTGGAGGCATATAAAGCCTGAAAGATATGTTAGTGCTGCTTCCTAGACTCATTTGAGGAAAAAATATTAAAAGCAATTCAGAGAAGAATTTAAAATAATGACATTGAAAAACAATTAAAAAGTGGGTTTTAAAAGTGCTCTCTCAAATTCAAACCAGTAAAATTTTTTTTTTAAATCATTATGTATGTAAACGGTGGATGAGTTGGTTTGGTGTGACATGGATCACTCTAATACCAGTAAACAAAAGGATAGGTGAAGATGGGAGTTGATGTGGAGACTGCTGTTATTTGCCATATCTCAACAAAAACACAATTGCATTTCCTCATTATTCTCAAGTATAACTTATTTGTGATTTTCATAGAAAATCACTATGAATTCTTAAAATATTAAAACAGATGTGTGGATAATTTGAAAAATTAATACAAGTTATGAGTTGGCAGTAAGAGTCCTATAAGGTTATGTAAGTTGTTTTATTTTACTTATATTATCTCTAAAATAAGAATAACAATTGATCATGAAACTACAATGAAGATGTAGGCACTCATAGTACTCATATTTTTATTTCATTTATGTACCAAAAAATGATTTTAATAAATATTGAGACCCTTCAACATACTACATAAATAAAATCAAAGGGTACACTATAATCTTTAAGAAGCAACATTACTTTGTAATCACAAATTGGAATTTAAATTATTGATTTGATAATCACAATTTAAAGTATTTTGTATGTTGATATATTGCTTATTGTTCCTAAAGATAGTTTCAAATCATTTTAAGAATTAGACCTCAAAGTACTCATTCCATTTTAAATAATGTTACTAAATCTATAAATCTATTATACAATTGGGATATATATTATAAAATTGGAATATAATAGATAAAATCCTCTACACTAAAAGTAGTTGATTTTCTCTCATAATAAATACTCAAAAAATGTTCAAAATATAATAGTTTTAAACATAAATATACTATCAGATACTGGCTTCTCAATATACACTGATAAAGTTGAAAACAATACATGTTTAATTTCCTCTAATGAAAGTTTCTCTTAACTATGAACTTAACGTTGCCAGTATTTTTCCATTTTCATTTGTCTTGGGGCCTGAAGTCTTTCTGATTTAGTGATGGAAATCAAATTCTATTGGACCCGACAATCAACTTGATAAGAGTGTAAATCAATCTAGAAAACTTGAAAAAAGCTTGACATTTTTCTTGTTTAATTAAGTGATCTATATTTTTTTCTTTATCTTTTTGTGGCTTCAAAGCAATTGCTACCATCCACATTTTTAAAAGAGCATTTGAGTAAATCTCTATTTTTTTTCTCTGGCAAACATACTTAAAATCCATTGAAACCGTTTCCTTTGTTGTTTCTATGTTGTAGGATATAGAATGTTCATACTGAACCCTTTTATGTTTAAATAAAAGTAGATGCAATACATGGTCACTTCCCCTATTCTGATTAATACCAGGGCTTTAAGGGAGGGGAATATGCCACCCACATACTATTGTCTTTTTTCCTGGAGCCTAATTACTCACTTGCATTGTCTTTCTTGATTGATTTGTCATTTGTGGCAGCTGAACTATGTGTTTGAAGCTCTTTTGTATAGATTTAATCAGGAGCTGGAAATCACGTCTTTGATTGACACTAATAATTTATAATCATTTGCTCTAGCTGGAACAGCTGCATCTCTTTAAGTTTATGAAAAAGAAAAGCCCTTTAAATTTCTTTTACCTATTCATTTCAAACCAATTTAGGTAGGTAGTCATGGGGGAAGAGCTGTCAATTTGGAATTATGTATTATTGCATTATAATTTTAAACAGTAGAGTAAAAATCATTTTCATGTTTCTGCATAAACATACCTTAAATAATTCCACTAAGATTTTTAAAGTAAAATTCAGGAAGGTAGTATCCAGTTGTATATTGCTAATGAATTTTAGTGTAATGCGATTTTAAACTTTTCTAAAAATTAAAAAGCACATTTTATTCTTAGACTTTCTTTAATTAAGGCTAGAATGCTTTTGTAATTTGCTGCTACTTGATAAAATGCAGAGGAAACATAAATGTGACCTCCCCAAATTATCAGAACCTAATTCTATAATTAACATAGATTTGGACACCATTTATAATGAGAATTTCTGCTCAGTGTTTTGCTATCTTCAGAAATTTTTGTTGTTGTTTTGTTATAATCCTGTTGTCTTTATTTGCATATTGTAATATCATTAGACTTGTATTTACAAGTTGCACAGTAAATATATTTTTGATTGTATGTTTGAGCTGTATTAGTTTAGTACCTATGCGTCTCTGAATGCATTCATATATATATTTACCCATGTGAAATATTTGAGGTTCCTTGTCTTTAAATTTATTTATTGGAGAATCCAGTAGGGAGAGTTTTATGTGAAATTTCTTGCCATTCTTTACATACCTCCTAATTACTTGGGGAAAATGATAGCCAGTGGATAATTTTTTTTCTGGTTCATATCATACCATTTTGAATACTATTTTAAAAATAGGTTGCTCCCTTTCTCGCCTTATCACCCTTTGGTCCTTTTATTAGAAGTAATTATTCTCTTTTGTACATTCTAGGAGGATTTTCAAATATAATGCATGATGTCTCAGTTTCAGGATCTATTAAAGAGTTTCTAATGCTCTTCTCCTTAGGGATCAGGTTCACGTCTGATTCATTTTTGTTTCTTTGGCATGACACAATTCCCTATTGCAAGCAAGAAATGCATATTTGTTTAACAAATGATGACATCAATAATTATGTAAGTTCATGAAGGTGATGATCTGTTATGGTCCTGCAAAGTTGTAAATATTAAAATGGTTGATATCACTACAAAATCACCCAAAAAAGTATCTTAATGGATCATCTGTAGATCTTATTAATTATCATCCCACATAAAATTTAAGAGGAAAGGCCTTTTGAGAAAACTAATTGTTTTTCATATCTATTCTTCAACTGTTTGAACCTCAGTGGACATACAATGCTTATCTTCCTTAATACAGAAATCCAAAACAAGCTTAGTTCTTTAGTTTTTTGTTATTAAAGAAGTAGATAGTAATCTACATAAGCAGGAGGCATGAAGAATTTGGGGAAAGAGTCCCTATACACGTAGATTCATTACTTGTACTTTTAAAGTAGCAAAATATATCAAGAGAAAATATTTTCTCAACAATCCACATGTTCTTTCTTTGTAAATTTGTATAACAAAAGGTTTTCAGTGAAAACATTAGACTATATGAGAGTTACAATTTCACCACTTTTTCCTATATCTTTTCTAGATCTTCATTTCCACATTTTTTTATCTCTATATGCCTTTCTCCTCAAAAATAGCATTTTCACTTGAGAGGTGAGAGAGTCAGATCTCATGTTTAATTCAAAGAATCACCTCAATTCAACAAATGTTTGGACTTAGGAAAATTACACTTAGGTCTCCAGGCATCTTTTCCACAGGGATTTGGGATGGCATCTTTAAGCTCTTTGTGGAAAATCAATAGTTTTTGCAGTTTCATGCACAGATTCAGAATAATCTATTTCACACATAGAGGAGGTTTGGGGATGTTCAGTGGATAACCTGATGATTTAAAAACAGAAAGGCATAAGAAAACAATTCATGAAAATATGGATGTGGCAGATAAATTTTATGTATCACTCCATCAGTTATCATAAAATAGTCACTCAGAAGAGACAATAGAGGGAATGCCTGTATATTCTTCACCTAGTTTTCTTCCATCGTATTATTTTACAAAACTATAATACAGTATAACAGCAAGGATACTGACACTGATGTAGTCAAAATATGGAACTGTTCCATCACCCCAAGGATCCCTCCTATTGCTCTTTCATAGGCACATTCATTTTCCTGTGTTCATGCTTAATTCTTGGCAAGCACGAATCCATTCCCCATTTAAAAAATGTGTTATAATTTTTATAGTGCTACATAAATAGAATCATACAAAAAGTAATTTTGGGGGTTGATTTTTACTAATAATTGTAATTCCCTAGAGATTCAACCAAGATGAAGTATATATCACCACTTATTCTTGTTTCATGTTACTGAGCAGCATTCCATGATATAATTGTGTCACAGACTTAAACCATTTACCCATTAAAGGACATCTGGATTGTTTCTTTTTATTGGCTAGTATTATTGTTTATATATTTATTGGCATAAAGTGCCTCTTTTCTTTCTTCACATGTTGACATATTTAATACATTTTAACACATTTGCCATATTTTTAGAATGGTCTGTTTTGGAGATTGTTCCATTTGTTGAAAAAAAGAATGTATATTTGAGAGCTGTTGGATGGAATAGTCTATAGATGTCCATTAAGAATATCCTATCTATGGCAGAATTTAGCATTTGTCTTTCTGTTGTGGTTTGAATCTGAAAAGTCTCCCAAATTCACATGTGGAAGACTCAGTTGTTCCCCAGTGCATCAGTACTCACAGGTGGAATTTTTAGGGACTGATCATGAGGGTTCTGACCTTGTCAGTGAGTTAGATAATTCGGAAGTGATTGGACTGTAGGGAAATGTAAGGTGGCAGGGCACCTTTGTAGAAAGTAGGTTACTGGGGACCTGCTCTTGAGGACTATATCTTGTGCCTGGCCCCTTCCTCTCCTTTGCTCTCTGATTCCAGGTTGCCATGAGCTGAGTAGTTTTTTTCTACCATGATACTCTGTCTTACAGCAGATGATGGGTCCTACTGATTATAGTTGAATCCTCTGAAACTGTGAGACAAACTAAATTTTGCTCCTCTAAGGTATTCTCGTCAGCCATTTTGGTCACAGTGATAAATGACTGACTAATACAGTTTCTTTGTTGAATTTTGTCTTGATGATATATTGGTGAAAGCCAAGTCTTGAAATTATTCACCCTTATTATCTTGGGGCCTGTATCTTCTTTCACATTTAGTAATGTTTGCTTTTTAAAATTGGATGTTAATGTTTTGGTATCTTGTTTTATTATTCATTGAGCCAATCATCACTAAATGGAGAATTAAGACCATTTAAATTCAGGTTTACTATTGATGTTATGTACTTATACCTATCATATTGCAGTTTTATCTTCTGGGAATTTTAAAATATTTTATGTTCATTTCAACCCCTTTTAGTCATATTTAGAAGTTTCGTGGCTTACTGTATTAATAATGTTTGATTCTTTTCTATTTTTTTTTTACTTTCACATCTCCTCTCCTAGGGGAATTTATTTTTTCATATGCTTTCATGATTATTTTTATTTTTCTTCATCTTTTGGTTGTAGAATTCCCTTAAGTATCTTCAGTAATTCTGGTCTAGTGGTCATGAATTCCCTTAGTTTATTCTTATCTTGGTAGTTCTCTATTTCTTCCTCTATACTGAAGGATGATTTTGCTGGGTATGGCGATCTTGGTAAGCAGGTTTGTTTTGCACAACTTTCAGTACAACATTCCATGTACTCATAACTATTAGAGCTTCTATTGAGAAATCTTCTGAGTGTCTAATGGGCTTGCCTTTAAGTATGATTTGGTGTTTCTCTCTTTCAGATTTTAATACTGTTTCTTTGTTTTGTATGTGTATTGCTATTTTGGCAATTTAACTATAATATGTGTTGGAGAGTTTCTTTTCATTTTATATCTATTTAAGTCTCTAAATTCCTCCTGTATTTGGATTTCCAGGTACGAGGGAAACTTTCTGCTATTATTTCAATGAATATGTTTTTCTGTGCTTTCTCCCTAAAGTGTTTCTCCCTCAACTCTTCTGATTATGTGTATGTTTGATCATTTAATGTTGTATCAGAGATTTGTGGATGTTCTGTTCATTCTTGTGTTTTTTTCTCTATTACTGTCTGAATGCAATATTTTATGACTTATCTTCAACTTCAAATATTGCTTCTGCCTCTTGATCTAGTCGACATTAGCTTACAAATTAGTTTTGTTTTTGTTTTTTTCCTGACTTCTGTGTTTTTCTCTCTGGTTCTTTATAAAAACCCTTAATTCATTCGATTTCTCTTAATTCATTCATCTATGTTTTTGTGGAATTTGTTCAGTTTTGTAAAAAATCTTTCCTTTGAATTCTTTATTTGGCATTTCATCTACTTCAATGTTTTGGAATCTGTTACCATGAAATTATGAAGTTTAAGAAATATGATATTGGTATACCATTTTATATTTCTTGCATTTCTAGATCAAGATTTACATATCTGTTGGTATGATATTTCTTCCATTTTCTGTTGGACCTTCTTGGGAAATAAACTTCTCTTGATGTTGCCATGCTTTCTTTAATTTTTATGAGGTGACTTTTCAGTGGTGTGATGTCAGAACACTTTCAGTGCCAACTTGGAAATGTGTTATCAGAGCGGAGATTTTGTCTTTCTTAGTCTTTATGTTGAAGTTTCCACCAAGGTTTGAGTAGGATTAAGTTGTGGCTGGAATTCATCTCAGCTAGACTGGGAGTATAGTTCAGTGGCAGAGCAACACCAAGGTGGCAAGAAAAAAATAAAGAGATAATAATAACTATAGTAACAAAAACAGAAAAGAAAGGGTAGATAATTAAGAATAAAGTGATAAAAATTTTTAAAAGATAAAAAATTAAAATTATAAAAAAGGAAATTAAAGGAGGATAAAGGTAAAAAAGTAAAAAAAAAAAAGAAATTAGCAATTAAGAAGAGGAGAAATGAACAAACATCCCCATTCTTTCCATTGTAGTGCTTGCCACGTGACTAGCAAGAATGATTTTTGCCTGAAACTAGTTGGAGTTTCTCTTAGCTGTTTTACACATTGAAACAAACTTGTGCAGAATGTAGAGTTTTCTAGGGACAGATAATCTCCAAAGATTTTGGGTTGCATTCTTTGAGGGAAGGGCAGATGCTGGCCCTGCACAGTGTTAGTAAGCCAGCACGTGGATCTCTCTAAGCTGATTCTCTGTAATTTTCTGGTCTATGCCCTCTGAGGACAGGGACAATTCTAGTGCTTTCATGTGTTAACGAGCAATCATAAAATCCTGAACTTTCTAAATCACAATTCTCTCTAGAGTTTTCTGTGCATGCTTACATTAGGGCATGCTGACCAGTTAGCATGTGATGTATAGACTATTAAGTCAAGATTCTGTCTGAAGCTCCCAGAGTCATGTGATCTGGGGTGGGACAAATGCTGATCAAGGCTACAACTACTACGGTCAATGGGGGAGAGGCCATAGGGCAACAAAGTTTCTATGCTAGCAAGGAGAGTGTGGTGGCTTCCATGTGATTTGCTACCTAGCATCCTTAAGCCCAGAAACTTGGTTCCCATGCAAAATTTACTCCTCAAAGCTCTGCCAGCAGGTCTGCTGATTTTGAAGGGAAGCACCTTTCCCTTATTCCTTACTTCTGCATTGCATTCTGCACATTAAACCATAAAATTTTTTCAGAAGATTTAGTCAGAGTCCAGACCCAAACTGTCTCAAAAAGCAGACAACTGCTGAGCCAAAGTAGAGAACACACCCCTGGGTCTTGGAGATATATATATATATCAGGAGCTTCTGACCCCCAAAGTAGTGAGTTCAGACAATAAGACCTTTCTCAAGATGGCTCCTTGTATCACTATGTGAATATATATGAGAAAATGCAGAGAGTTTCTCCAGTGCTAACTCACAGTGCAGATCCCAGGTCTTCTGTTTTTTTCTATATGTTTACAGGGTGCCAGATTTTTTGCTTGTGGATATCAAGTGCTCTTTCTCCTATTCCTTGGTCAAAGAGATATTCCCCCTTCCTCTGCCAATTCACAAGCACTCACTGCTGGGACATTCTGTTTCTTTTATTATTCTAATATTCAAATCTCTAGCTTTTGACTCATCACTGATTCTGTGCTTTTGATCTCTCATGCTGTCCTAAGATCACCCATATGGACATTCAACTAACATCTGTTGTTTTGGTTCTATCTTGAGGAGAAGCAGCTGAGTGCTGAGTACCTCTACTCTGCCATGTCCAATCATCTCATTGAAATATTTTCTGATGGCAACTGTAGAACTTTGTCAGATAATGTATTTTCTGGTTTAAAACAATGATACTTTTCGTTAACTGACTTTTTAAAAATTGTAAACAAATGGGATACATGTTGTTTCTCTATTTGTACATTGAGTCAAGGCATACCATTTGTGTAATCATAAATTTACAAAGGGTAATGTTATTTGATTCATTCTGTTATTTTTTCCCTTCCCCCATCCCTCCCACCCCTCTTTTCCCTCTGTACAGTCCTTGCTTCCTCCATTCGTACCACCCTCCTTATCCATAACCCTAAACCTAACCCTAACCCTAACACTAACCCCTCACACTCCCCATTATATGTCCTCATCTGCTTATCAGCAAGATCATTTGTACTTTAGTTTTTTGAGATTGGCTTATCTCACTTAGCATGATATTCTCCAATTTCATCCATTTACCTGCAAATACCATAATTTTATCATTCTTCATTGCAGAGTAATATTCCATTGTATATATATGCCACAGTTTCTTTATCCATTCATCAATTGAAGGACATCTAGGTTGGTTCCACAATCTGGCTATTGTGACTTGAGCAGCAATGAACATTGATGTGGCTGTATCTCTGTAGTATGCTGATTTTAAGTCCTTTGGGTATAGGCCAAGGAGTGGGATAGCTGGGTCAAATGGTGTTTCCATTCCAAGCTTTCTGAGGAATCTCCACACTGCTTTCCAGAGTGGCTGCACTAATTTGCAACCCCACCAGCAATGTATGAGTGTACCTTTTTCCCCAAAACCTCGCCAACACCTATTGTTCCTTGTGTTCTTGATAATCGCCATTCTAATTGGGGTGAAATGGAATCTTAGGGTAGTTTTGATTTGCATTTCTCTTATTACTAGAGATGTTGAACTTTTTTTCATATATCTGTTTATTGCTTGTACATCTTCTTCTGTGAAGTGTCTGTGCATTTCCGCAGTCCATTTGTTGATTGGATTCTTTGTATTCTTGGTGTAGAGTTTTTTGAGTTCTTTATATATTCTGGAAATTAGCGCTCTTTGTGAAGTATGAGTGGCAAAGATTTTATCCCACTCTGTAGGCTCTCTCTTCACATTTCTGATAGTTTCCTTTGCTGAGAGAAAGCTTTTTAGTTTGAATCTATCCCAGTTGTTGATTCTTGCTTTTATTTCTTGTGCTATGGGAGTCCTGTTAAGGAAGTCTGATCCTAAGCCAACAAGTTGAAGATTTGGACCTACTTTTTCTTCTATAAGATGCAGGGACTCTGGTCTGATTCCGAGGTCCTTGATCCATTTTGAGTTGAATTTTGTGCAGGGTGAGAGATAGGGGTTTAATTTCATTCTGTTCCATATGGTTTCCAGTATTCCCAGCACCATTTCTTGAAGAGGCTATCTTTTCTCCATTGCATATTTCTGGCCTCTTTGTCTAGTATGAGAAAATTGTATTTATTTGGGTTTGTGTCTGTGTCCTCTATTCTGTACCATTGATCTACCTGTCTATTTTGGTACCAATACCATGCCGTTTTTGTTACTATTGCTTTGTAATAGAGTTGAAGATCTGGCAGTGCGATACCCCCTGCTTCGCTCTTTCTACTGAGGATTGCTTTAACTATTCTAGGTTTTTTATTCTTCCAGATGAATTTCATAATTGGTTGCTCTATTTCTGTAAGGTATGTCATTGGGATTTTAATTGGAATTGCATTGACTGTATAGCACTTTTGGTAGTATGGCCATTTTGACAATATTAATTCTGCCTACCCTAGAACATGGGAGATCTTTCCATCTTCTAAGGTTTTCTTTAATTTCTTTCTTTAGTGTTCTGTAGTTCTCATTGTAGAGGTCTTTTACCTCTTTTGTGAGATTGATTCCCAAATATTTTATTTTTTTTTGATGCTATTGTGAATGGGGTAGTTTTCCTAATTTCTCTTTCTGAAGATTCATCACTTATGTATAAATATGCATTGGATTTATGAGCATTGATCTTGTAACCTGCTACTTTACTGAATTCACTTATGAGTTCTAAAAGTTTTCTGGTGGAATTTCCAGGTTCCTCTAAATATATAATCATGTCATCAGCGAATAGGGATAGTTTGAGTTCTTCTTTTCCAATTCGTATCCCTTAATTTCTTTGGTTTGTCTAATTCCTCTGGCTAGATTCTCAAGGATGATGTTGAATAGAAGGGGTGAAAGAGGGCATCCCTGCCTTGTTCCAGTTTTTAGGGGAACGCTTTCAGTTTTTCACCATTTAGAATGATATTGGCCATGGGCTTAGTGTGGATGGCCTTTACAATGTTAAGGAATGTTCCCACTACCCCAATTTTTTCTAGTGTTTTGAGCATGAATGGATGCTGTATTTTATTGAATGCTTTTTCTGCATCTATTGAAATAATCATGTGATCCTTAACTTTAAGTCTGTTGATATGGTGACTGACATTTATTGATTTCCAGATGTTGAACCAACCTTGCATCCCTGGGATAAAACCCACTTGATCATGGTGCACTATCTTTTTAATATATATTTGTATGCGATTTGCTAAACTTTTGTTGAGAATTTTTGCGTCGATGTTCATTAAGGACATTGGTCTGAAATTTTCTTTCCTCAATGTGTCTCTGTCTGGTTTAGGTATCAGGGTGATATTAGCTTCATAGAATGAGTTTGGGATGGTTCCCTCCTCTTCTATTTCATGGAATACTTTGAGGAGTATTGGAATGATCTCTTCTTTAAAGGTTTTGTAGAACTCGGCTGAGAACCCATCTGGTCCCGGACTTTTCTTTGTTGGTAGGCTTTTGATGACCTCTTCTATTTCATTGCTTGAAATTGATTTATTTAAGTTGTGTATGTCCTCCTCATTCAGTTTAGGTAATTCATATGTCTCTAGAAACTTGTTGATGTCTTCGAGGTTTTCTGTTTTGTTGGAGTAGAGATTTTCAAAATAGTTTCTAATTATGCTTTGTATTTCAGTTGTGTCTGTTGTGATATTTCCTTGTTCATTCCAAATTTTAGTAATTTGAATTTTTTCCCTCTTTCTCTTTGTTAGTGTGGCTAAGGGTTTATCAATTTTGTTTATTTTTTTCAATTATTTATTTTGTTAATTTTTCCGTTTGTTTCTTTTGTTTCAAATTTCATTGATTTCGGCTCTGATTTTAACTATTTCCTGTCTTCTACTACTTTTGGTGTTGGTCTGCTCTTCTTTTTCTAGGGCTTTGAGCTGTAGTGTTAAGTCGTTTATTTGTTGGTTTCTACTTCTTTTGTTCAATGCACCCCATGAAATAAATCTTCCTCTAAGTACTGCTTTCATAGTGTCCCAGAAATTTTGATATGGTGTTTTGTTCTCATTTACTTCTAAGAATTTTTTTTATTTCCCTCCTGATGTCTTCTGTTATCCATTCATCATATAATAGCATATTATTTAATCTCCAGGTATTCGAGATTTCTGTTTTTATTCTGTCATTTATTTCTAATTTCAATCCATTATGATCTGATAGAATACAAGGTAGTATTTCTATCTTCTTGAATTTGCTAACAGTAGCTTTGTGGCATAAAATATGGTCTATTTTAGAGAAGGATCCATGTGCTTCTGAGAAGAAAGTGTATTCGTTTTTTGTTGGATTGTATATTCTATATATGTCTGTTAAGTCTAAATTGTTCATTGTGTTATTGAGATCTATGGTTTCTTTATTCAATTTTTGTTTGAAGATCTGTCCAGTGGTGAGAGAGGCATGTTAAAATCGCCTAGTATTACTGTGTTGTTGTCTATTTGATTTCTGGAATTGAGAAGGATTTGTTTAATGTACATGGATGAGCTAATGTTCGGGACACAGATATTTATGATTGTTATGTCTTGCTGATTTATGCTTCCCTTAAGCAGTATGTAATTTCCTTCTTTATCCCTTCTGACTAATTTTGGCTTAAAGTCCACATTATCTGAAATGAGGATGGATACTCCAGCTTTTTTGCTGGGCCCATGTGCATGGTATGTTTTTCCCATCCTTTCACCTTTAGTCTATGGGTATCTCTTTCTATGAGATGAGTCTGTTGCAGGCAGCATATTGTTGGATTTTTCTTTTTAATCCATTCTGCCAGTCTATGTCTTTTGATTGATGAGTTCAGGCCATTAACATTCAGGGTTATTATTGTGATATGATTTGTATTCCCAGTCAATTGACTCATTTTTGTTTTCTGACAAGATTTGGTTTTTCCTATATTTGGCTATTCCTTTAGGCTAGTTCCTCCCGTTGCTGATTTGCATTGTTGATTTTAATCTCTTCCTCATGGATAATTTTGCTGAGAATGTTCTGTAATACTGGCTTTCTTTTTGTAAATTCCTTTAACTTTTGTTTATCATGGAAGGATCTTATTTCATCGTCAATCTGAAAGTAAGTTTTGCTGGGTGTTAGATTCTTGGTTGGCATCCATTTTCTTTTAGGGCTTGGTAAATGTTGTTCCAGGTCCTTCTAGCTTTTAGGGTCTGGATTGAAAAATCTGCTGATATTCTTATCGGTTTCTCCCTGAATGTAATTTGATTCTTTCCTCTCGCGGCCTTTAAAATTCTGTCTTTATTTTGTATGTTAGGTATTTTCATAATTATGTGCCTTGGTGTGGGTTTGTTGTAATTTTGTATATTTGGAGTTCTATAAGCCTCTTGTACTTGGTTTTCCATTTCATTCTTCAGATTTGGGAAATTTTCTGTTATTATTTCATTGAATAGATTGTTCATTCCTTTGGTTTGTTTCTCTAAGCCTTCCTCAATCCCAATAATTCTTAAATTTTACCTTTTCATGATATCCCATAATTCTTGTAGATTCTGTTCATGATTTCTTACCATCTTCTCTGTTTGTTCAACTTTGTTTTCAAGATTAAATAATTTGTCTTCAATGTCTGAGGTTCTGTCTTCCAGGTGTTCTATCCTATTGGTTATGCTTTCTATGGAGTTTTTAACTTGGTTTATTGTTTCCTTTATTTCAAGTATTTTAGTTTGTTTTTTTCAGTATCTCTAACTCTTTATTGAAATGATCTCTTCCTTCGAGTATTTGCTCTTTTAACTGTTGATTGGTGCGATCATTTAATGCCCGCATTTGCTCTTTTATCTCCTCTTTTAATACCTGCATTTGCTCTTTCAACTCCTCATTTGCTTCCCTGATTGTTTTAATTATGTACATTCTGAACTCCCTTTCTGACATTTCTTCTGCTGTGCTGTCATTGGGTTTTATTGATATAGTATCTAGGTTTGTGTGGGACATTTCTTCCCTTGTGTTCTCATATTGGTCAGATTTCGGTGGGACTCTGAGTTATTGCAGATTTCCTCTATTGGCTTATAGTGTCCCTGTAGATTTCCAGTATATCACCTCCCAGCCTTCAGTAGCCTGAAGTCTTGGAGGAACTTGATAATGCAGTGCTTCCGAAGAAAGCTTCCCCTAGCCCGCTACTGGTTCCAGGGCTTGGAGCTGACTCTGTGCGGAAAGGCTCTCACCGGGTGGTCTGCTCCAAGAAGCTGGCTGTGAAAGGAGCCTGCCACCGGAGGGAGCAGGGCTGCTTGGGGGAAGTCCCTGGCTGCCCTGTCCTGGTCCCTGAACCTTCCTGCGGGTCAGAGGTTGCCACTGGCTCCAGGACTTGGAGCTGGTTCTGTGCAGAAAGGCTCTCACTGGGGAGGCCTGCTCCTAGAAGCAGTCCATGTGGGAGGAGCCCACTGCCGGAGGGAGCCAGGCTATCTGGGGAAGACTCTAGCTGCCCTGCTCTGAGAAGTCACCCCTATCTGGGTCTGCCGCTGGGGCCAAGCTCCACCCGGTGGAGGAGACTCACCCCGTGACTCTGTTTTAGTCTGAGTCTCTCAATGCCTCCCCTTCTTGAATCTTGCGTTCTGGAGTGACAGGAGATGTAGTCACCCTCTAGTCTACCATCTTGGATCACCCCATGGAAAGAGCCTGCTGCTGGAGGGAGCAGGGCTGCCTGGAGAAATCTCTGGCTACCCTGCCCTGGTCCCAGAGGCTGCCTGCGGGCCAGGCCGGAGATCTCCGCTGGCTCTGGGACCTGTGGCTGGCTCTGTGTAGAAAGGCTCTCACTGGGCGGTCTGCTCTGAGAAGCTAGCCTTGAAATGCGCCTTCCACTGGAGGCAGCAGGTCTGCTTGGGGAAGTCCCTGGCTGCCCTGTCCTGGTCCCTGAAGCTGCCTGCGAGCTGGAGCTCGCAGTTGGGTCTGGACTTGGAGCTTGTTATGTGCAGAAAGGCTCTCACTGGGGGGCCTGCTCCTAGAAGCTGTCTGTGTGGGAGGAGCCCACTGCCAGAGGGAGCAGGGCTACCTGGAGAAGACTCTAGCTGCCCTGCCCTGCTCTGAGAAGCCTCCCCTATCCAGGCCTGCTGCCCAGGCCAAGCTTCACCCAGAGGGGGAGACTTACCCCATGTCTCTATTTTTGTCCGAGTCTCTCAATGCCTCCCCTTCTTGAATCCTTGGTTCTGGAGCCTCAGGAGATGCAGTCACCCTCTATTCCGCCATCTTGGGTCGCCCATTGACTGCCTTTTTTCTATCAATCTGTGATTTCCTTAATGTTAGTATGATTGGCAATTTCAACATTATCCTGGACATTTGCCAACCACATTCAGAAAATTTGGATCTTATTCAATTTTTTTTTAAAAATTTAACAGATTGTCACACTGATCATCATAGAGGTACGGGACCAATTTTGTGAGTTATATATCCTTGGATAATTAAGTTTTAGAACATTGAAGAACTATTTTGAATTTTGTGCTTTATTATTTTTATCAAATTTAAAATAATGTATTTTAATTAAAATATAAATTTTATATAATTGGATAATGTGATGTTTAAATACATGATTACATTGTATCATGTTAAATGTTTGAACATACTGTCTCCACACACAGTTGTCATTGCTTTATGATGAATACTTATAAAACCATTTCTTATAGCATTTTAAAATGTAAAGCACATTATAAATGTCTGTAATCCTCATACCACATTCACAATAGCAGACCAGAACTTCTTACTCCTATATAAGTAGATTATTGCACATTGATCAGACTCTCCTCATCTCCCTTCCCATGTTCTCCCTAATGACTTGCAAGCACCATTCTACTCTCAATTTATATGAGATTAACCTTTTTTACTTTCCCTATATGAGTGAAATCATGCTGTACATGTTTTTCTGTGCCTCATTTATTTCAGTTAGCATAATCATCTCTAGTTCTATCAATGTTGTAGCAAATGACAGAGTTTCATTCTTTTCATGGTCTTAGTGTATTCTGATAGTGTATATATCACGCTCTCTTTATCCATTCATCTCTCGATTGGCCCTTCCATTGTTTCTGTTTCTTGTCTATTGTGAAGTGTGTTGTGATGAACATGGCAGTGTGGATGTGTCACTGACATACACTATTCATGTTCTTTGGATTTATACCCAGTAGTGGACTTGCTAGATCATATGGTAGTTCTATTTTAAGTTTTCTGAGGAGGCTCCATACTGGTATTCACTATGGCTGTACTGATTTGCATTTCCGGCAAGAGCATGCAAGTATTCTGTGTTCTGCATGCCCTTGCCAATACTTTTTATCTTTATACATTTCCATAATAGCTTTTCCTACTCAGCTGAGGTGATATCTCATTGTAGTTTTATTTTATGTTTTCCCGATAATCAGTGATGTTGTGAGATTTTTCATGTAGTTGTTGGCCATGCATATATCTTCTTTTGAGAATTTTCTATTATATGTATTGCCCATTTTTTATGTGTCTTAATTTTGTTACTGTTGTTGATATTGAGTTTTGGAGTTTGTTATATGTCCTGGGTATCAACCCCTCACCAAATGAATATTTCACAAATGTTTTCTCTTAATCTGTAGTTATTTCTTCACTCTGGTGATCATTTCCCTTGCTGTGCAAAAGCTTCTTAGTTCACTGTATTACAAATTGTCTATTTTTGTTTTTATTTCCAGTGCTTTTGAGTCTTGTTCAAAACATATTTGCCCATTCCAACATCTAAGACATTTCCCATATGTTTTCTTCTAGTAGTTTCATAGTTTCAGATCTCAATTTTAAGTCTAAATTTATTTGAGTTTTCTAACTGGTGAGAGAGAGGAGTCTATTTCATTCTTTAACATGTAGTATATTCATTTTTCCCAGCCTGATTTACAAGGGACTATTTTTTATAATGTATCTTTCTCATATCATCATTAAAAAGAAGTTATTTGATAACCACTGATTTATAATGGATTTTGACATTAGGTAGTGTAATGTCTCCTGATTTTTTTGCTTTGTTTTTGTTTTTAACCCCATATGAACTTTAGTATTGTTTTTTCAAGTTTGTGAAGAATACCATTTTATTTTGATAAGGATTACATTGAATCTGTAAATTGTTTTGGGTAACAAACAATTTAACGATAGTGATTCTTCTGGTTTTGGACTCCTTTTCAATTTCTTTTATCAATGTTTAATAATTTTTATTACAGATATCTTTTAGTTATTTGACAAAATGTAGATAAAATTTATCCTATTTTATTACTACTATAGATGGTAACACTTTATCCTTTATAGTTATGATATTTGGCTATTGCCATGAGCAATTTTACAGTTTTTATGTTGATTTTCTATCCTGCAACTTTCCTCAATTCACTTATTATTCCTAATTGGTTTTCTGTTTTGTATATATTATCTTGAGTCTCTAGAACTTCCAATGCTTCCTGTGTTTGAGGGTTCAGGAAGGTTTACCAGACTAAGACAGAATGGGGCATTATGCTATAACAAGAATCAGGGATAGGAAGCAACTTCTCCTTACCTGTTGTGTTTAACATTCTTAAACTAACATAGAGGAGCAGGTAGCAAGAAAAATAAGCAATGGCATATCTGTAGAGCTCGTTATATATGGGATGGGGAATATTTTGACAAACACAGAGGTAGTGATGAATTTTCATTTAAATTCCTAGAATCCAGCATATTTGGCATTATATGTTAGTATCAACAGCGCTTATATTTCTAGCTCTCTTACTCTGTTTTATGCTATTTGACATGGTTAGGTATGTTATATCATTTATTACCTAAAGAACTATGTGAGACTACTCTATTTGAGAAATTTGGTTGTATGGAAGAACAAAGAGTTCTGTCACCTGGAGTTGAAACAGAGATAATGGAAGATTTATTTTTATTAGTAACTAAATTTAATTGCATAACAAAGTGACATAAATACATTAGTATTCTCTTGACACATGCAATGCAAATGGTTTCATTGTTTACCTCATAAGAAAGAAATAGAAGAGAACTTGTATATGGAACTTGTGGGTATAACAATGGCAGAGACTGAGACAAAGGTAATTTCCTGGAGATGAGAAATAAAGACGAGCAACTGAGATAATTGAAGAATAACAAAGGTTCAGTTTTTTTCTTTTTAAAAATGTTTTACATTTATTTTTATCTAGTACACAAATCAAGAAAGTACATATTAATGGGATAGCATGAAATCTTTTGATAATATATACATATGTAATGTTTAAATTGGGTTAAACATATCTATGTAATTCAATATTTATATTTATTTATGGTGAAAACATCCAAAATCCTTTCTGATAAATTCCTTTTTCTTTTGATTAATAGTACACAAATGGGGTACAACTATTATGTCTCTGATTGTACACAAAGTAGAGTCACACCATTTGCATGTACATAGAGCAATGATGTTTGTTTCATTCTATTATTTTTCCTTCCTCCCATCCCCTCTCTACTCTGCATTTTCCTCTATACAATCCATTCTTCCTCCATTCTTGCCTCCCTCCCACATCACGTTATGTATCATCATCCACTTATCAGAGAAATCACCTGGCCTTTGGTTTCTTTGGAATTGGCTTATCTCACTTAGCATGATATGCTCCAACTCATCCAATTACCTTCAAATGCTAATTTTATTCTTCTTTATGACTGAATAGTATTTCATTGTGTATACATACCACAGTTTCTTGTCCATTCATCTACTGAAGGGCATCTAGGTTGGTTCCACAATCTAGCTATTGTAAATTGAGATGCTATAAAGATTGATGAAACTGCATCACCATAGTATGCTAATTTTAAGTTCTTTGGGTATAGACCAAGGAGTGGAATAGCTGGGCCAAATGGTGGTTCTATTCCACGTTTTCTAAGGAATCTCCATACAGCTTTCCAGAGTGACTGCACTAATTTGTAACCCCACCAGCAATGTATGAGTGTACTTTTTCCCCACATCCTCACCAACATCTATTGTTGCTTATGTTTTTGATAATCACCATTCTAATTGGGGTGAGATGAATTCTTAGGGTAGTTTTGATTTGTATTATCTTATTACTTGAGATGTTGAATATTTTTTCATATATCTGTTGATTGCTTGTAGATCTTCTTCTGTGAAGTGTCTGCTCTTTTCCTTAGCCCATTTATGGATTGGGTTATTTGTATTCTTGGTGTAAAGTTTTTTGAGTTCTTTATAGATTCTGGAGATTAGTGCTCTATCTGAAGTGTGTGTGGCAAAGATTTTCTCCCACTCTGTAGGCTCTCTCTTCACATTTTTGAATGTTTCCTTTGCTGACAAAAGCTTTTTAGTTTGAATCTATCCTAATTATTGATTCCTGATTTTATCTTATGCTTTGGGTGTCATGTTAAGGAAGTCTGATCCTAAGCTGATATGATGAAGATTTGGAGCTATTTCTTCTTCTATTAGGTGCAGGTTCTCTGATCTGATTCCAGGGTCCTTGATTCATTTTGAGTTGAGTTTTGTGCAGGGTGAGAGATAGGGGTTTAGTTTCATTTTGCTGCATATGGATTTCCCATTTTCCCAGCATCATTTGTTGAAGAGGTTATCTTTTCTCCAATGTATGTTTTTGGCATCTTTGTCTAGTATGAGAAAACTGTATTTTTGTGGGTTTGTCTCTGTGTCCTCTATTCTGTACCATTGGTATACCTGTCTATTTTGGTGCCAGTACCATGCAGTTTTTTTGTTAGTATTGCTCTGTAGTGTAGTTGAAGTTCTGGTATTTTGATACCTCCTGTTTCACTCTTCCTACTAAGGATTGCTTTATCTATACTGGGTCACTTATTCTTCCAAATGAACTTCATGATTGCTTGCTCTATTTCTATGAGGAACATCATTGGGATTTTAATTGGAATTTAATTGAATCTGTATAACACTTTTGGTGGTATGGTCATTTTGACAACATTAATTCTGCCTATCCAAGAACATGGGAGATCTTGGCATCTTCCAAGATTTTCTTTAATTTCTTTCTTTAGCGTTCTGTAGTTCTCATTGTAGAGGTCATTCACCTCTTTTGTTAGATTGATTCCCAAGTATTTTTTATTTTTATTTTTTGGCTATTGTGAATGGGATATTTTTCTTAATCTGATAGTTTTTGATATGTATAGTATGCTACTATTATCATCTATAGTCTTCATACTATGCAAAAATACATCAGAACTTCTTGCTCTTATCTAGTGGTAGCTATGCAATAGTATAAAATTTAGATCTTTATACTTTTATATGTTCAACTTAAGTTCTTACTAGTTAATTATGAAACAATTAATCACTTGCAGATAATAGTCCCATGGTTGTCTGGGATTCTCTTGGACTTGCTATGGCAAAAGCATTCAGATTACTAGTCTTAAAACAATCATAAACTTAATAATTATTGTTTTATTTATTTATTTATTTATTTTGGTGACCAAAGTAATAAACAAGAATAACTTAGAAGAGGAAAAGTTTATTTTACCTCATAGTTTCAAAGGTTCAGTCTATTTTCAGTCAACTCCATTGCTCTGGACCAAAGATGAGTCATAACATCACAGGAAAATGGCATAGTGTAGGAGTACTTCTCAGTTCATTTGACCAGGAAGGGGAAGGGGTCACAGGAAGATTAACCTAGTACATGACCCCAGTGATCTACTTCTGTAGCCACATCTCACTTTCCTACAGTTAACATTCAGTAAATCCATTCAAACTAGGATGGACTAATTAGGTTACAGCTCTTATAATATAATAATTTCACTTCTGAATATTTTTTCATATTCAGACATGAGAGTATCCATAGTCTTAATGGTTCCAGCATTACCCCAAAAGTCCAAGTCCAAAGTTTAATCTGAGACTCAGGGCAATTTTTTGTCTTTGACCTCTGTAATAATAAAAAAACATATGACATATATTTAACATACTATGGCACTGATTACATAATCCCATTTCAAAAGGAAGGAATAAGGGCATAGAATGAAGAAATGGTACCACAAAAATACTGAGAACTAGTTGGGCAAACATTTTCTTTATCTCCATGTGCAGCATTTGGTGCAGATGGTAGTAAAATGTGGTCTTTAAAGGGGTTGGGTAGCACAGGTTCTATGTCCTTACAGGCTCAGTCTCTCAACCTAGCTCTCTCCCAAAACCAGCAGCTGTCCCAGGCAAATAGTTCTCGTTACTGTCATCTTTATTACCTCAAGTCTACATTCCAGATTTTTACTTCAACTACACGGATTTATGCCTACCCTCTCAAAAGGAGCCTGCCCGGATTCTGAACGCTGTTGTACTTTCTCTGGTTTCCAAGGTCTTCTTTTGAAATCTCAGTTGAAGCCTTCATGACATCCTAACTCCAGCATCTTGCATTGCTACAGAAACAGCACCATGAGGATAACATTAATAACTGCCACCAATGCAAACAGTAGCTGGGTCCCTGATCCCATAATTGCTGTGGCCTCTGAGGGTCTGGTTAACTGAGCATGATAAAATAACTTCCTAGATTTCTCTTTGTCACCAAAGTGACCCCACAGTTTTCTACAGAAAAAGTTTTACTTTTACACCCTTGAACCTGCAATGGGTGTGATCTTGCAATTTCTAAGATGCCCTTATTTTTTCATATTGACTCTGTACAAAGCATTTAGCATCTCTTCAGTGACTATAATCTCATTAACAATAACACCTTCCTTGGCCTCATTTTTACATGCACTATTCTGGCAAATCTGCAAGTTTTAAAAATCCACCTATTTGTTGTCTACTCCTGATTCTCACAGTAAATTTTAAGAAAAGCTGATAGCAATATTCATGCCACCACACAAATATTGTGTTGCCTTGAAGTTTCCTCCACCAGATTGATTAATCAGTCACATTTAAATCTGATCTTACACAAAAGCTCAGCACATAGAAAAATTATAGATAAACTTTTTGTCAGAACATAATACAAATGGCTTTTAATCCAAATCCCAATAGTATCCTCCTTTCCCTCTGAAACCTCATGAGCATAGTCTTTACCATCCACATTCCTATTGGAATTTTTGTCTTCTGAATTTCCACTAGAATTGTCCAGTTAATTCCCCTTAAAACATTCTAAAGTTTCTCTATCCTTTATCTCCATTTTTTCCCCCCAAAACTCCTCCCACAAACCAGATGCAGACTTCTGAACCACATGGTCAGGTTAGTCAGAATCACATATTGATACCCTCTTCCTGGTACCAATTTCTATGCTTGTCAGCTTTTAACCACTATGACCAAAATATCAGGCAAGCAAACAGAGAAGGAAAAGTTTATTTTGGTTAATGAATTCAGAGATTCCATCCATGTTTGACTTACTACATTGCACTGGGTCTAATGTGAGGTAGAACATCATGGAGGAAGTGTGTGGTTGAAGAGTACTTCTCTGCTTGTGGTGGTTAGGAAGGAGAAGGATTAAAGGGAAAAGGCCATACAGAAGATGGCCTCTGCCAGGGTATGCCTCTAGTGACTCACCTACTTGAACAACACCCAACCTGCCTACAGTTACCACCAAATTAATTCATGCAAACTCGTTGTATTATAGCTCCCACAATCCAATCATTTCACCTCTGAATATTTTTGGATTTAACATATGACCTTTTGGGAGAAATATCATATCCAAACTATAAAATAATTTGTTTTCCCATAAAATAGTATTTGTGTATTTTTCTCTCATTTATATAATCAATTAGTACTCTAGTCATTTCAAATATATTCTCTGACATCCATTAAAATATTAATTCTTCTTATAATCCTATAAGTTTTGACTGATCAAAGTTATTTTTCTTCCTAGGAACATCCATGCTTTTTATATCTCAGCCTCTTCTATAGTATTTTATATTGAATTTGCTTCCATTTTCCATTCTATTATTATTTATTGATCAGTTATATCAACAGATCAATTTAATTCTTTTTTGGGTGATAAAAATATAAAATTTTAACTTACCACTTTCTTACATAGGTTTTATATTCTTTGGGGTATAGGACCTATCCCTTCTGAAATGCAACTCCTGGCCTGTTTTGGTAGAAACATTGGGATTCTAGATTTTATAGTTTTATTTGTCATAGACTCTATGATATGCATTATTTGAAGATGAGCCCAGTGTCTCCTATACCTAGTGGACTTCCCAGTGTTTAATAATTGGTACAGCAAATATGATAGATTTTAATCCCATGATTAGGTTGTAAGTCATAAGTAACTTTAAGGAAAATAAATTCTCTCTGTGTGCCTGACTTAATCATGTAAATCCAGAAAAGTTGGTAGTTTTTCCCCTGCTGGTTGTGGAATAATTCAGAGAGTTAGAGAAGGATTCCATGTGAGAGGAAATCTACTGCTAAAATAAAGGAGGTCCTACACTAAAAATCTGACCTGATATAGGTGAAACTAAGAGTGGTCCAAAGCCATGACTGGCAAGAAAATGCGTCCTTCATCCTACAACTGCAAGGAAATGAGTTCTTCTGACAACCTGAAGGAGCTATAGCAAGTCACATTTCCAGATGAGAACACAATTGTCCAATACCTGAACCAAGACCCAACTAAAATTTACCAGACTTTTGGTTCATGGAACTCATAATGTAATATTTCTTAGTGTTTAAACCTCAAAATCTGTGGCAGTTTAATATGAAAAGAGAGAAGGATGATGCAGATTCAATGCAGTTGAAGCTCAAATCAGTCCAAGTGTTGATGCTAGTGGAAATCCAGAGATACTTTCTGGATCTTTTCACAGACTGAACTTAAATTCATCACTGCTGATAACTAACTAGAATGTTCTGAGTAGCTTTAGATTAAGAGAGGGGAGTACATTATCTGTGAATCTTTAATACCTGTGTGTGCTTGGATTGTCTTATCCTATAGCCATGATTTACCACCTCCAATTGTTACAGTAAAAGATTAACTGTTTTATTGCAATCTTTATCCTTTCCCTCCTACAAGTGTGACTGTTGTATCAATATTCACATCAAAATGCCATACTTTATCCAGTACAAAAATGAGATTTTTCTTAATAGTCCATTTATCCTGGTCCATTTTTACGATCATAGTAGGTAAATTGGGCAAGTAAAGAGAGTCACATTGCTTCAAATTCAGGTTTTGACCTGATTTCACCAAGCTTCCTTTTTCATGCATTTTTCTTCAGCTGAACAGTTGTTTTCAACTGTGAGGTTCAAACATATGCTTCAAAATTTAGAATCCCATATAGTGCTTACCATACCCATTTTATATATTATTAATATAACAATTTTAATTTTCCTCTCTGTCTTAAAATATTTGTGTGAAATCACACACATTTATTATAATAATTGTTACCTTATTGTTACTTAGCATATTTCAGTGGCAAATACAACTCAGCATATATGAAATAACCATTCATTGTCTTTCCGAAATAAAGTAGTAAGTTGGTGTCCTCAAGTCAGTTGTCAGATCAAAAATCCTATCTGTTGATGCTGTTTGCTTCCCCAGAAGCTTCAGTCATTTGTGACTATGCAGTCAATAGTTTAAACATTATAGGATGGCTGGGTTCCATAAGAGCCAGAAAGAGATGCTTGTTCCAGAATTTTTGAAGATTCAGCCATTCTCCATTATTGCACTATTCACTTTTATTATCTTCTAAGCTGCTATTTTAGGCAATAATAGCTATCCCAGATATTAGAAATAATTTCTGCAAAAATATGCATAGTCCTGCCATCAATGTTCTTCCTTGTCATTTCTGGGTGATATCACAGACCCATAATCCTACTGCAACATCCCTAAAGGCATACCCACTCCAGCCCAAGATAGATACAGCAAGGATAATTTAAAAATAGACCTTATATTATTATCATAACAACCTGACAGTTATTACCTTCCTAACATATTATCACCATCATGGAGAACCATGCAAATTATGGGCATCTCAATCAGGCATCTTTGGTAATTTAGAAGATACTTCGTTACTTCAGAAAACAAAAGGAAATAATTAGTATATTTGAGACAGCCCTGTGAATGTATGTTATATTCTTTCCAATGGAAAAGCAGATCGCCCTTTCTATATTAAAGGGATGAAAAGTAGTTGTCAGAAAGTTCTATTTAAACAGTCATTTTCCTTATATTTGTTAAATTCTTTTATTCCACTGTGGAAAGTATACTTTTAGAGGACTCTGTCTTCTGGTATTCTCTTGCAGAAACTTTTCCTGTGGGGATAGCTGAATTTGCTGATAGACTTCTAAAGAACATAGCAGAAATGATGTGACTTTACTTCTGAGATCACATCTAAAAAGACCATGCTAACAACAACAAAAATGTGATTGGAAATCTAGCTCAGTGGTTGAGTACATGTTTATCATGCACAAGGGTTCAATTACCAGCACTGAAAATAAATAAAGTAAAATAATAAAATATAGTGTTCCTGTTCTGAAAGATTTTTTCTCATTCTTTCTCTCATTAGTTTGGGAGAGGCAAAATACCATATTACTGTGAATGACTCAATGCAAAGACCCAGTAGGACTGTGAGGCTTAGTTCCTACAGCCCAGAAGTACGAAATCTTGTCAAATCAAGTGGATGAGTTTGCAAGTAGATCCCTCAGGCCCAACCAAGTTTTGAGATGACTGATCCCAGGTCAACAATGTGACCACAATCTCCTGAGAGATCATAAATCAGAGACATCTGGTACACTAAGCCTGGATTATTGACTTATTGAGAGGTGAAATGAGAAATGACTATTGCTTTAACCTGCTGAGTTTTATGGTAATTTCTTACAGAGCAGTACATAAACAATAGAGGGTAAGTGTCCCATCTTTAAAATGCTTGCAACCACAAGTGCTTTGGATTTCAGATGTTTTTCCACATTTTTTATTGCTGAATTATAGTTGAACATAATGATGGGATTTGTTGTTACATATTTGTTCATGCATGCAATATAACAATATAATTTGGCCAATATCACTCCTCAGTATTCCCCCCTCCCTATCTCCCTCCTCTTGTTGGAATTAAGGTTTTTTCATATTTTGAAACATTTACATATACATAATGAGATATCTAATGGATGAGGCCCAAGACTAAATACAAAATCACTTTTGTTTCATATATACCTTATAAATAAACCCAGAAGGTAACTTTATACATTTTTAGTGCTCTTGTATTTTGGGCGGGTGTACTAGAGATTGAACCCAGGAACATTTAACCATAGAGGCATGTCCTCAACACTTTTTAGTTTTTATTTTGAGACAGGGTCTCACCATGTTCTAAGTTGCTGAGGCTAACCTCTAACTCATGATCCTCCTGTCTCAGCCTCCTGAGCCACTGAGATTATAGGTGTGTAACACCATAGCCAGCAGAGCTCCAGCATTTTGACAGAGACTCATTATGCAAAGCAGGGTGTAGAATTTCTCACTTGTGGCATTATACTGGCTTTCCAAATTTCTCATTTTGAATTTTGGATTTTCTGATTAAGGATCCTCAAAACCACAATGACCAAATCTACAGAAATGACTTACGTCTTTATGTTATTCATCTCATTAGACTCAGTTACTAACTAACCCAGGCTGTAATAGAATTCTCCAGTCACCATTCCTTCAAACAGAATCTTGCATCATTTTTTCCCTCCAGAAATATAATAGAGTAAATCTTCTTCCAGGTTTAGAGTCGTTAAGTTTAAAAGTGTTTCTCTTAACTACTCTCTTTTCCCTTTGGTGGCTTTTACTCTAATTAAAAGTTACTGATTATAAAATGTGATGACATAAATACAAAATTTGTTTCATTCTCTTACTCTGGAGTTTAGTGACTCTGTTTGCTAATAAGCTCAAATTCACAAAGACCTTTAGAATCCCAAGTTCTTCACATCTCATGACTGAACTGGCGCGTAGCACATAGTCACTGTTTTCCATATCCATATTCATGTGCATTTACAAAAGGAAAATGGGAGAAAAGAAGAGCACCCTGGTATTATGACCAAGACTGAGATGTGCCATGTGTCAATCCAATTTTAATTTCCTGATATAACGAATGTTGGAAAATGTTGGTCCTTGCTTATTTACTTGTATGTACATCATCCAAATATTACAATAATCTATAAATAAGGATATTGGAGAACAATTAGAAAGCTGTCTTCCAGGGAATCTGAAGTATTTCACAATTTTTCCACAGTATTAATCTTTAATACCTGCCCACTCAACAGGGCCAGTGAAATACAAGCGAAAGAGGCATTATAACCTGTAAATGTTGTTGTCAATGGCACCACTTTACATTCATTCCCTATGTACACATCACTAATATTTTATTACTGGCATGGTATCCTCAATATTCAAAATATGTTTCCAATTTTTGTATGGATTGCTTTCTTTTGCCCCACATTCACGTACCTCCTCCTGTAATTTTGCAATCCTCATCACAGTGTCTGGAAACAACTGTATGATCACCAGCACACAGAATCCCCAGGGAGCGTGTTTTTTCATTCCCTGATAAACTTATCTTTGTCCCAGTATATGGCCACATTTTTCTTCCAAGATATATAGTGAGGAAATTCTGCTCATATCAATTATAGAATCAATGTTATCTCTTGCTATTTATAACAAACAACCTCATGCTTTGGTTTAAAGTGTGGATTGTAATCAGCTCAACAGTTGTTGCCTATTGTCTGCAACTTGTTTGCTGTCAGTGGTAAAGCTTCAGAATGTCTGAATGTTTATCTTGAATGAATAGCCCAAAAAGTTCACATGCTAACATTCCTACATATCTGATACCTCAGAGGGTATGGTGGTACAGTGCTCTCTCTTGCTCCGTGTCAAAAAAGAATTTTCATACCTACACATCCATCCCTACAACATGAATATATGACAAAAAAGGATTTTGCACAATTTGATTTCCTTAGATTTTTATTTATTTATTTATTTATTTTAATTGTATACAAATGGGATACATGTTGTTTCTCTATTTGTACATAGAGTCAAGGCATACCATTTGTGTAATCATATGTTTACATAGGGCAATGATGTTTATTTTTTTCCCTTCCCCCCCACCCCTCCCACCCCTCTTTTCCCTCTATACAGTCCTTCTTTCCTTCATTCTTACCGCTCTCCTTATCCCTAACCCTAAACCTAACCCTAAACCTAATGCTAACCCCTCCCACCCACCATTATACGTCCTCATCCGCTTATCAGCGATATCATTTGTCCTTTAGTTTTTTGAGATTGGCTTATCTCACTTAGCATGATATTCTCCAATTTCGTCCATTTGCCTACAAATGCCATAATTTTATCATTCTTCATTGCGGAGTAATATTCCATTGTATAAATATGCCACAGTTTCTTTATCAATTCATCAACTGAAGGGCATCTAGGTTGGTTCCACAATCTAGCTATGGTGAATTGAGCAGCAGTGAACATTGATGTGGCTGTATCTCTGTAGTATGCTGATTTTAAGTCCTTTGGGTATAGGCCAAGGAGTGGGATAGCTGGGTCAAATGGTGTTTCCATTCCAAGCTTTCTGAGGAATCTCCACACTGCTTTCCAGAGTGGCTGCACAATTTGCAACCCCACCAGCAATGTATGAGTGTTCCTTTTTCACCACATCCTCGCCAACACCTATTGTTGCTTGTATTCTTGATAATCGCCATTCTAATTGGGGTGAGATGAAATCTTAGGGTAGTTTTGATTTGCATTTCCCTTATTACTAGGGATGTTGAACATTTCTTCATATATCTGTTGATTACTTGTACATCTTCTTCTGTGAAGTGTCTGTTCATTTCCTTAGCCCATTTGTTGATTGGATTATTTGTATTCTTCGTGTAGAGTTTTTTGAGTTCTTTATAGATTCGGGAAATTAGCGCTCTATCTGAGGTATGGTTGGCAAAGATATTCTCCCACTCTGTAGGCTCTCTCTTCACATTTCTGATAGTTTCCTTTGCTGAGAGAAAGCTTTTTAGTTTGAATCTATCCCAGTTGTTGATTCTTGCTTTTATTTCTTGTGCTATGGGAGTCCTGTTAAGGAAGTCTGATCCTAAGCCAACAAGTTGAAGATTTGGACCTACTTTTTCTTCTATAAGATGCAGGGTCTCTGGTCTGATTCCGAGGTCCTTGATCCATTTTGAGTTGAGTTTTGTGTAGGGTGAGAGATAGGGGTTTAATTTCATTCTATTGCATATGGTTTTCCAGTTTTCCCAGCACCATTTGTTGAAGAGGCTATCTTTTCTCCATTGCATATTGTTGGAACCTTTGTCTAGTATGAGAAAATTGTATTTATTTGGGTTTGTGTCCATGTCCTCTATTCTGTACCATTGATCTACCTGTCTATTTTGGTACCAATACCATGCCGTTTTTGTTACTATTGCTTTGTAGTAGAGTTGAAGATCTGGTATTGCAATACCCCCTGCTTCGCTCTTGCTACTGAGGATTACTTTAGCTATTCTAGGTTTTTTATTCTTCCAGATGAATTTCATAATTGCTTGCTCTATTTCTGCAAGGTACATCATTGGGATTTTAATTGGAATTGCATTGAATCTGTATAGCACTTTAGGTAGTATAGCCATTTTGACAATATTAATTCTGCCTATCCAGGAACATGGGAGATCTTTCCATCTTCTAAGGTTTTCTTGAATTTCTTTCTTTAGTGTTCTGTAGTTCTCATTGTAGTGGTCTTTCACCTCTTTTGTGAGATTGATTCCCAAGTGTTTTATTTTTTTTTGAGGCTATTGTGAATGGGGTAGTTTTCCTAATTTCTCTTTCTGAAGATTCATCACTTATGTATAAAAATGCATTGGATTTATGAGCATTGATCTTGTAACCTGCTACTTTACTGAATTCACTTATGAGTTCTAAAGTTTTCTGGTGGAATTTCCAGGTTCCTCTAAATATATAATCATGTCATCAGCGAACAGGGATAGTTTGGGTTCTTCTTTTCCTATTCGTATCCCTTTAATTTCTTTGGTTTGTCTGATTGCTCTGGCTAGAGTCTCAAGGACGATGTTGAATAGAAGTGGTGAAAGAGGGCATCCCTGCCTTGTTCCAGTTTTTAGGGGGAACGCTTTCAGTTTTTCACCATTTAGAATGAATCCTTAGAATTTTAAGAAGAGGAAGAATATCCTGGATTATCAGAGTGCAGCCAATAATCATGATGATCCTTAAAAAAGAGAGACGAGAAAATCAGAGAAAGAAAAAACTATGTGTCTAGGCAGCAAAGGTTGAAATTATGTTATAATTAGGAAGTCACCAGGAGCTAAGAAATGTAGGTGGCTTCTAGATGTTAGAAAAGGCAAGCAAACAGATGCTTTCCTGAAAGTCTTCAGAAAAAAATAGTACTTAGCATGTAGTTTATGGTTTTTCCTTCTGATCTCCAGAATTCTGAGTGAATTATTTTAATCCACTAATTTTTGTTAATTTGTCATATTATAAATAAAACTGATGCCAATATGATGGGCGGAGAATTAGAGCTGACCGAATCTCTCTCTCCCTTCTCTCACTCCATGAGTGTATTCCATGTGACAATACTGGGCTTTCTCACGCTGCACAGTTATTATGTTAGTAGAACTTCTTGCCTTGACAGCTGCTACCCTTGGAGTAGGTGATCAAAAACACAGGACGCAGAAGTTTCTCTTATTCTTAAACACAGGACTGAAACTGCTTCTGACACATTCTGCTGGTTGGGAATGATCCCAGGTCTGAAGCAAATTCATCTTTAGCTGGTATCTGCTCATCTTTTAATCTATCCTCTAGACAAGTGATATGTATTACTCAAGAATACAGAATGGTGTCACCTCCTCTTAAGCTCTGCTTCCCCAATTTTTTCTCATCATGGTGTTAACCTCAGCTTTTGGTTCCTTCATCTTTTCATTTAAATAAATTCAGTGAGAATTTGACTCTTGGTGGACAAATACTTTGATTCTTGAGTGTTATTCTTATTTATCTAAAGATTTCTGAAATGAAGGGAAGGGGATGTGTTATCTGTCCTTTTCATGCCTTCCATTCAAAGGGGAGAGTCATAAGAAATTTCAATAGACACTCTTATTCCACACTAAGGAGAAAACAGAAGGACCATTGGAGGTCACAGGTAGAGATAACTTCTAAAATACAATCAGTCACAGGTAACCAGAGCCTTGGTTAGAGCCCAACCTGGTTCTGAGCACTAGTTCTCTAGACCTTCACTCCAACAGGTAACATCCTGGCCCTGCTTTCTGATTCATATTTCCTTTTGGATAAGAAAAGCTCTTTCTTCCTTCTTTCATCTGTTTGAACTGCAATAACCAAATGCTACAAATTGGGTTATATATAAACAAAAATAAATTTATTTCTCAAACTATTGGAGGATCATGATGCTGGCAAGAAAACCAATGTTGTATGTCCCAGTCTGTATCTTATCTGAAGGAAGAAGACAAATGTCCCAGCTCAAACACATGCAGAGAGACAGAATTCTTTCTTGTCACATTTTTATATCATTCAAGTTTTCCATGGATGGAATGAAGTCCACCCACATTGGGGAAGATGGTCTTTTACTCTATCAAATCAAATGTAACCTCATTCAGAATCTCACAAACACACCCCAAAACAATCAAATATAACCATTGTCCTTTTAAGAAGAGGTTAGGACACAGATACATGCAGTGGGAAGATCAAGTGAAGGCACAGGGAGAAGATGGCTTTGTTTAAGCGAAGACAAGAAGCCTCAGAAGAAATCAGCCCTGCTACAAACTTCCAGATGTAGAATTCCAGGATAATAAACTTCTGTTGCTTAATCCACCCAGTAAATGGTGTACTGTCACAACAGTCCTTACAAACTAATACACTCTCCATAAAGAAAACCAAAGAACAATAATGTGAACTGACATCTAAGTCTATCAGGAAAGAAATGCCTGAAACTAACAGACATATATCTTCAAAACTACAGATTTATTTTACATGGGAACATAGGAATAGCTGAAGTAGTTTTAACTACCATCTGTCTGAATCATCTTTCAGCACTCTCTGGCTCTATGTTTGCAATCAACACTGTGAAGAAAATTCTGGCTCTAAATCCTGTTGATCCTATGAAGTAAATGCATTTAATATCAAGCACAAGCAATCTGGTTATCATAAAACTATATATATATATCATGCCTTAATACCCCCAAACAACAGTATTTTGTAATTTATGACTGTGTGAAAGGGCAACTGTACCTTCTAGGTGTGGACAATATTAAGTGTATAATTTGTAGGATGGTGTGTGGAAAAGGATGCTTGGAGACCACACCAAGAAACTGAACTCTAATTAGCCCTTTTGTAGCAGTAACTGGCCTTGCAAGCCAACACTTTATCTTATCATTGTCCAACTCTGATCACCTAGCTATTAATATTAGCACAATCATTGAAATGATGAAAAGAGTAGCCAAAAATAAATGAGAATGATATGGAACTGATAAACTTTGTTAATAAATTTAAATTTATGATATATAAGAATTTGAAATGTTTAAGGGAGTATGTCTTTTAATAGGAAAAGAAATACTAGGTTAATTTTTACCTATTTGAAAAGAAACAGATTAGTTTTGTCTTACATTCACTGAAGTGGAAAATTAGCATGAGGTTATGAAAAGAAAGAAAAAAATCATTGTGAACTAGAATGAAAAGAAAAGTAATTAATTGGTGCACTTTCGGCTGCCTCTACAAAAGACAATGCATTTCAGAAATTAACACTGTGGAAAATAATCTAAGCAGCAAAGTTCAAAAGAACTGATTTTATTGAGAGCAATGCTCTAGATTGTGATTTGAAACAGTGTAGTGGTCTTCAAATTATGCAAAGCTGGAGAAAGAATTTTATTTCCTTTAAGGATTCCTTATAAATTCTTAATTGAAAGTGTTCTTAGAGCATTTATAAATTAAATGTATGATCAATAGATAATATTGGACTGTCACTCAGATGCCTGGAAATGCTAATTGATAAGCCACAGATGTTGTTCTTTTTGTTCTTGAAATGTCAATGAATTAACTCTTTACTGATCACCATGATGGTTAATTTTATGTATCAACTTGTCTGGGCCACTGTGCCCAGACAATAATATTGATTAAACGTTATTCCGGGTGTTTCTGTGTGAGTATTTTTGGATGAGATTTGCATTTAAATTTATGAAATTTGAGTAAATCAGATTGCCATTTATAGTGTGAGTAAGCCTCACCCAATCAGTCCAAGGCCTAAATAGAACAAAAACTTGACTGACCTCCCCCAAAGAAGGGGAAATTCTTCAGCAGATTGCCTTCAGAATCATCTGCAGGATTGACTCTGCCTCATTTTTCAGCATCTGCTTTTGAATTTGACCTAAGACTTTTTCCTAAGTCTCCAGCTGGTCAGTATCTTGGATTATACCTTAGACTCAGCAAGCCTCCATAATTACATAAGTAGATGCTAATCAATCAACTTAATTATTGACCAATCAATCTATCAATCTATCTATGCATCTATTCACATTTTATTGGTTCTGTTCTTGGAGAAACTTGACTCATAAAGTCACCACAAATGTTTTCCATTCTCCCTCACAACTGATCTAAAATCTGTTTAAAATACTAGATTCACAGAATACTTAATAATATGAAGAAATTCTCATTTCTTGAGTATTACGATAAAGGTTCAGTGTTCTTCATTATGTCATGATCCTTCCTCATTATGGCTTTTAAAATTTCAGGGTGAAAATTTAGCAAGCATTTAGTTACATCAAAGTGTTCTACTATTAGAAATTTTCTTATGTGAAGTTCCTTTAAATTTCTCCTTCAGAGGTAAACTAAGTTGAACACAAATGCAAATATGAGACCTGAAAGTTATTATAAAAAGTAAAATTGTAAAATCTATTTGTTATCCCACTCCTTGGTTTATACCCAAAGGGCTTACAGCATACTACAGTAACGCAGCCACATCAATATTTATAGCAGCTCAATTCACAATAGCTAGATGGTAGAACTAACCTAGATGCCCTTCAATAGATGGATGGATAAAGAAGCTGTGGTATATATACACAATGGAATATTATTCAGTCAGAAAGAAGACTAAAATTATGGCTTTTCAGGTAAATGGATGGAATTGAAGACTATCATGCTAAGTGAAATAAGCCAATCCCCAAAACCCAAAAGTCATATGTTTTCTCTTTTAAGTGGACAATGATACATAAAGGGGGTGGGAGTAGGGGGTAAGAGAAGAATGGAGGAAATTTGAATTGTGTAGAGGGAAATGAGAGGGGGGAGGGGGAGGGGTATGAAAGATGGTAGAATGAGACAGCCATCATTATTATATGTACGTGTGTGATTACACGAATTGTGTAAATCTACATCATGTACAACCATAGAAAAGTTGTTCCCATTTGTGTACAATGAATCAAAATGCAGTCTGTAAAAATAAAAAGAAAAGTTGAAATTCACATATGATTGTCACCACTACAATTTACCTTTAGCTTTCATTAGAGGCACATTCCACATCATGTACCCCTCTTTTGTCTCAGTAACTCAGGCAAGGAGTACATAGGGTAAGGAATACCACCAGTCCCCAGAATTGATCACTAGTTGGAGAACATGCTGTGGTCATGACAGCAGGAATACCTTTCACCAGTAGTTTTCTATTGCTGCTGGAATAAATTTCCAATAAAACAGTGACTCAAGAACAACATAAATTTATTATGTTACAATTCTACAGAAGTCTGACATAGGCCCCACTGAACTAAAAGCATGGTGTCAATCATCCGTGTTCCTTTCTAGAAACAAAGGATAGAATCTGTTTCCTAGCCTCTTTAGTTTCTGTAGGCCACACATATCCCTTACCTTATGTGGCCTTCTCTCTCCAAAGCCATCATGTCATACCTCTTGTTCATTCTAATTCTGACCTCAACTGGGAAAATTCTTTTAAGGAGACATTTAATCAGGTTTGAGTCATGTATATAATCCAGAATAATCTCCAAGTCACAATGTTCTTAATCTTAATCATATATGCAGAATTCTTTTCATGGGAGATAATATATTTATAGGTTTCTGGGAATTACTAGTTGTATAGCAATTGGAATAGCACATAAATATTAGTAAAACTACAGAAGCAAGCATTCTGCATTAAGTGACATTTCATTGGTCTTCCCAACATTGTGTATGTGATAAGTGTAGACATTTGTGAGAGAAATGAAAGACTATGTAGAATATAAATGCTCTAAATCTTGTCATCCAAGAAGTACAGAAACAGTATTTTAATGTTTCTCTAGTTTTTTAGTCTATGCAGTTTCCATTTATGTAGTTGTATAATATATTTATATGATCATTTTGCTCAATTTTATATTACTTATGGTATCTATCAATATTAATGGGTGATAGGGAAATAATGATTAATATTTATTAAATTAGGAATCAGGAAGTTGTATTTAAATTGTTTATGATCTTTAATACTTAAAAACTGTCAGTTGTAGGCATTATAATTATTGTTATGCATTTAAGCAAACTGGGATTTAGACTAAACTAGGATACCCACATAATTTTTACTAGAATCTAAGGTCTCTAAGGTATTTTTAAAAAAATAGACTCTAGACTCTAAGGTATTTTTAGACTCTAAGGTATTTACTAGACTCTAAGGTATTTCTTAAAAAAATAAATAATAGAAGTCATGTAATTAATGAGAAAAAATTGTAGGTGAAGCTGTTGTTGTTTTAGTTGTATTAGTGGCAATAATACTATTAAAACCAAACTTTCAATATTAGTGACTCAGCAAAAGAAAAGTTCATTTCTTACATAATGGAAGTCTATTTAAAGGTGCTATTATTCCTGTCCCAGTATATACAAGACCATAGTCATCTTCTGGGAAAATCAGAGACACAAAACATGGGATTGAATGGGAGCATGTATTGAATATGCCTGGACATAAAATACATCACTTCTGCCTTCATTCCATTAAGTAGAATTCATCAATTTATCACATGACCACACTTCATTGAAAGGTAAGCTGCAAAAAAAAAAAAAAAAAAAAAAAATCTATCACAGAAGAGTACAGTGAAGAAATAACCAATCTGTTTCACATTTTTTATAATAAGAAAATTAATTCATGATCTCAATATGCACTTCAGGATTTCTATCTTTTTTAATTTTCTCAGTCATTTTCTCCTGGTCAAAAAATGATTGTGGCCACAATCTCACATCAACATCAATACAAAAGAAAAAGGAGAAGTGTTCCTATCTTATATCCCTTTCTAATAATGAAGATATCCACCTGAGAAAGACCATAGGATATAAATCCTTAATTCCAAATAAAATTTTTGACAAATTTTCTGTGCCTAAACTAATCACATGTCAAAGGCAGTAGACTCTCCTCTCATGGTTGACTTAGATTAGGTCAACCTAATGAATCATTTGATCAGATTATTCTTTGAGTATGTGCTGTTCTGTACATTGTAGCATGCTCAGTAGCACTCTGACCCTTAATCACTAGGTGTCCTGAGCACCTACTCTGAAATTCCCTTTCCCCATACTGCCAAGGTATTAACTATTAAAAATGTCTCTAATCATTATTCATAATGTTCCTAAGGACAATACTGCTTCTCTACCCAACCCGATAAAAACCAACGAGAATTACCCCTGGGAAAGCAGAGGGTCCCATATCCTGAAAGAGCCTTGAAGGTATGTTTGCAAGAATAAAAAAACAAAGAATGGCTATGGATTGGGTGTGTTAAAGTGTTTTCCACCATGAAGAAAGGAAATTTTCAACCATCTGATTTCAAGTCCTATCCACTTAAGCTTCATGCTTTGCCACATAGTGACCAATCCTACACTAGATGTAACTAACATAAGTTTGCTCTTTTAATACCTCCTTTTTCTTTAAATAATTATTATAATTTCATAAATTTTATAAATCATTTCTCTTTGACAATACTTTAAAATGAGAAAATTGTTAATGTATCATTATTATCACTCAGAATACTAAAAAAAGTTTTCAAAACATTTAAAAAATCTATTTCATTTCCCACAGCCTTGTTAAGTAAATCTTTTCTTCTAAGTCTTTGCCAAAACTATCTTAAGTATCAATCATTTTCCAGTTTTATAGGTGAGAAGATGTAAGTTTTAATTCTTTAAATTGAATCATTTTGCTGACTGGTGCCATTGAAAATATGTTCTTATCTTCATTGATTATTTGTATTTATTTTATTGTAGATGACCTAACCAAGATTGCAGAATTTTTAGGTGTGTTACAATATTTGGCAATTTATAAAATTGCCAAACATGAGTCACACATTCTGCCGTAAGGATTTGATTATATTGGCTTACAATATAATTGAAGAAATTCTATATGGCTATCAAATAGTGATTAAATTAAATTTATATATGCATACCAAGTTGTAGAATTTATACTGTTGAATGAAAATTATTTCATGCTAAAGGCTGCATACACATACCAAGGTGATAAAGGTAGTATCTCTATGATGTAAGTAATGTCTCCCTTGTTTTTCTAATGCATATTTTCTAGTTTGAATCATATTTAGTAATTCTAATTTATCAATCAAGTTAAAAGACAAAGACTTGGAAAAAGCAACATATTTTATATATAATTAACAATTTAAACATAATATTTAAACAAAAGAAACTAACATTCTATTGGATCCCATTATTAATTTATAATTCAATCTCAAAAAAATTGCATGAAATGAATACAAAATGAATCTTAATGTTATGCATACCTAAAAAGAACCAAGGATGAAAGAAAACTAACCCCTTTGAAAAACATATAGCATTAACCTAATTGGCATTATTAATAAAATTACTTTATTACAACTCATTCATATGTATATGTATTGGCATATGACAATAAAACATTCAGTATTATATTGAAATCTCCCTAAGGGATAATGGGCTCTTCAAGTTAATGTAAAAAGGATAGATTAAGAGCTTTATATTATTTGGGACAGACAGCCTTATACATAGTCATTTATTTTGTTTTTCTCAGTAAAATAACCCCTCGAGAGGATTATATCCAGACATTTAATGACTTCTCACTTCCTTATCTCTTATTTCATGGTCAAAAGCATTTGACACTATTGCTCTCAACTCTCTTTGTCTAGAAATATCCACTTCTCAGTGACCTTTTTATAGTAGTGAACTTTGTCAGTCACAAGGGAGACATAAAGAGTTCTATGTAGAAATGATTTTCAGGTAGTGTGAGATTCCATTGGTTAACAGTTAATAAACTCCCTTTCTAGATTACTTCAATCATTGCGGAATTTAAAAGAGGTATCTAGAAACTATGGTGATTTTTGCTTTTATTTTTTCAAAATAGGTCCGGATCTATCAGCTGAAGGATTTTAATAGGTGCACTTTTAATACATTTTCCTGTAACAACTAACTAGATGATTTACATTTAATCAAAGACCGGTATTATCCGCTATTTAATTTGCTTACTTCCAAAATTTTGAGTCAATTAATTAATCACTATGTGAACTACTAATATTCTTCAATATTAGAGAAAGTAGAAAAATGTTTTTTCAAGGGCTGAACCCATATACATCTGTGCAAAAATATGAAAGTCATATGTTATTTTTACATACTCCACTTTCTTAAGCCACAGGTTGAGTATCCCTTATTCAAAATGCTTGATATTAGAAGTATTTCTGACTTCAGATATTTTAAGATTTTGGAATAGTTGCAAATAGATATTTAGATATCATGAGAATGAGACATATGTCTTAACACAAAATTTCTTCATATTTTATATAAAGATTGAAGGTAATGTTACATAATGTATTTATTGTGCTTGAATTTTGACTGTGAACTTTCATGTGAGCCAGGTATGAATGATCCACTAAAACAACAACCAAATATGGAAGATGGATTTTTGACCCTGTGGACCAAGCAATTATGGATGTCCTTCAGGACCATTAGTGAGCACAGCAGTAAGTATGTGCCCCAGTATCAGCCTAATGTCAGCACAAGATCCTGATGGAACCATCTGAATTCAGATGACCAGGCTTAAGAAGGGCACCTGTATTCCATATATAGGAATACAGGATAATTTACTGTTATGACAGCACCAGCCATGAGAAAGTTGAGTATGCCTTGATGGTGAGGGTTCCTATGTCCATGGACAAAGAGACTAGAACAAGACGTAGACTACCTGGAAATTCTGAACTCTAAGGGAGCATGTGTCTTTTTTTTTTTTTTTTGCGGTGCTGGGGAGCATGTGTCATTTGATTATGGTCAGTAACCTTACCATGGTTATACTTTTTTAAAACCACAGGAATCAATAGCACATGGATATGCCTGTAGTTCTGAGAATGGGCCACAAGCTGGTACTATTCTCAATCAGAATAATCGGGGTGCTTATGTATTGTTGATTAATCAATATATTCCTGTATTAACATCTATTACATTTTGTCCTTAGAACTAATCTATTTGCAGAATGGTCAGGTACCATTGCAGAGGTGCAGAATAAGACAGATTGCTGGGTATGTACTGAATTGCCTCTGGCCTCCTTCACTGGTTTCTGTGACATCTGTAACCTGCCACCTCTGTGCAAGAGAAGTGAATGTTAAACTGCAGCAACATCTACCACACCTGGACAGAGCTGACAACTGCCCTGTGTACTTGAATGTAAATTGACCTTCTTTAAGGAAACCAAATGTCAAGTCTTCTACTTGGTATAGGAACAGACATCCATGGCTAAGTCTTTGCTTTATGTATCTGTGTTTGCTTGCTTAAGGAGATTAAGTACAACACAGGTGGAAATGAAAAGAAAAGTTCCTTTCTGTATAGACATAAAAGCAGTAGCATATTTTTACCCTCTGTAAACATGGATTAGAAACCTGTCAATCAACGTTGCCTAACCATTTTACTAAGACACTATTTGAGATGGCAACATCAAACAGTATGTGAGTCTCTCTCCTTGGGGCTGGTTTTGAGCATGTGGAATCTCTGAATGGCCTTACCTGGGTTATCCAATGCACTTGGAAAAGTCTGTATATGTGTGCCTAAATACTTTTTTCTTTGTCTATAAACTCTACTCATTGGGACCTGGCAAAAGCTAAGCAAAGAGTATCTCAAGTTGGTGGCTTTACCCAGTTGCTATACTTACTTCTCAAGCAGAAAACAATTAAATTGGGTTCCAGGTTGAGATTTTAACTAAGTTCACTGCCACTCCCTTAAGTAATAGTCAAAGTCAGAACTATGCTTGATGAAGAAACTACCCAAATATTAAGGGTGGTACTGCATAGTAAAGTAGTGTTAGCTATGCTCACGGTAGCACAGGGAAGTGCCTGTGCCCTCATTAAAGCACCATGTTGTGTACATATCCCTAATGATTATTGCAATATGGTTTGACTCTACATAAATTTCACACTCTTATTATGGCTATAGATAAACATGGTATTGATAATTTTTTACTTGATTACCTCTCTTCCTGCTATCTGGAACTATGTTGTATTCAGCCTGCTTATTCTTTTATTTTTCTCAAAATATACATGCCAAAATTTATTAAATTCAGGGACAAACTGACCAAACTTTAAGATTTTAACATAAGTTTCTAAAATATTATGTTAGACACCCAGACCACAACACATTTAAATTTGATAAAACAATGAAAAACATTTAATCTAGTGAACATTTGTAGAACACTTCCCTCAACATGTGATAAATTGTTCTTACCTATATGTCCTATGTAAAATTATTTATGTGTAATTGTTAATTGTGATTACTGATATATTTAGTGGTTTGTTATTACATTATTTTTTAATTTTCTATCTTCCATTTTTATACTTCTTACCTATTGATTGATTAAAGTTATCATTTGTTTCTTTTGCATGTTTTCCTTTATGGATGTTTTGAATCTATCGATTATATTTTTAAAGTTTTAGTCCTCACACATTATAAAACTTTTAAAGAACAGGGATAATCTAACATTTTAATTTAATCACCTTTACTGAAATTATGAATTAATGTCTTATAATCAATCCCATGGTGCTTATTTTTATTCAGTTACATGCATTCTCAGTTACATGCTGTTTTGACTTATTCTTATCTCAGGGTTTTTCACATTCTGTTACTCTTTGTACTTTTGTTGTGGAATTTGGGTATGATGTACATTCTGATGTACCCGCAATCAACAATACAAAAGGTGGATGTCATAAGATTGCAAGGGCACTCAGGAACCATGAGGGGTGGCATGTAAAACTGGAAGGGAAAAGGGGGCAGTAAATCACCAAGTCCCTGAATTGCCACTTCTGTTTCTTGAAGCCTAGTCAAGTTTAATAACAATGAAAGCAAGTACAAGTCAGAAAATCCAGGTACGTAGTATCTTGAGAAACACTGGGTTTCTCTCATTCTTACTGAAAACTAGGGTAAGTTAGGGTTATCTGTAAAAAGTTACTTTCTTTCATGAACACTGGAACACTTGCCCCTTGGGAGCCAGTCATATAAGCTAACTGAGCTGGCTAATGCTAATGATGTCTCCACTTAAGCATCCTTACATATAAAATACTTTCTGAGTGGGGACTGGCATGGAGCCGAAGGCCTTGTGTAAAGGGCACACATCACCAATGGACAAAGATCAGTGAGAGAGGAGAGGCACTTCTTGACGAAGCTCCTTGAGGGATGCAGGTGCTGTCTGTTCAGCCTACCTCCACTGAACTCTTCTTGAAGCAGTCACTGATCTCTTGTAAGTTTTCACCAATAAAACACATATCTCCATTGCTTTCTCTGGGCACTTTCTTTGACTTTCAGACAACCTGCCACTCTTCCTTGGTACAACTGGACTGTGGAAGAGACACCCTATGAAGGCTTGTCTCGCCTATTTACATGGTTATTTTAATTTATAATTTTATGATGGTTTACTTGTAGCTGCCAGACTCCTCATAATTAATTCCCACAAAAATGTCCCTGTTTTTTCATGCATGCTTAAGATAACTTTTACAAATGAAGATTGTCTTCCTTAAAGAGAGCAATAAATCTGCATTTTCTCCTTAGGGAAACCTCTGTACTATTTTTCTAACACTGGTGATAGGAACAGAGGTCCACTCCTCTCCAAGTGACAGTGCTTCTTTATGCATGGGTCACTGGGTTGGGGACAACAGTTCTTGATCTGTTTAATTTGCCTCTCAGAGCATGAAACTTATACCCCATAAGTAAGCTATGTCAGGAGTGATTGGGGTCCAAGATTCTTGTTTAGTTGAATAGAACTTCTGTCCTATCAGTGGATATTGGGTGCAGAAGGGAATTCCACCCTCTTGCTGCTTTAATATGAGACACAAAAGTCTGCAATATGGAGAGAGAGGAGTGTAATAACATGAAATGTGTGGGCAGTTTTCCCATTCTGTGGAGATTCATTAGTTTTCAACTGGGACCTTGCAAGAAAGGGGGACACTTTTTTTCTCAATTTCACGTGCTCCGGAATCAATGCCTGAGCAAGGGCAGGAGTAAGGGCTTAGTAGATTGGGTCCCATATGCACCAGATTGTTTCCCTTCTTACTAAGATTTAGAAAATTTCCTTAAAAATGCATTGCTCATCTCTGGGTCCTTGTGGAGGAAGGAGGGACTGTATAGAGGGAAAAGAGGGGTGGGAGGGTTGGGGAGGAAGGAAAAAATAGAAGAATGAATCTAACACTATTACCCTATGTAAATGTATGATTACACAAATGGTATGTCTTTACTTCATGTACAGAGAAACAACATGTATCCCATTTGTTTACAATAAAAATAAATTTTAAAAAAGAATGAAGGGTTGAAACATAGTAGTAAAATGTATATGGACCTTGAAAACAAACAAACAAAAAAATACATTGCTTAATTTGCTGTATGTCCTAAGGACAGAGATTTTCACTTTTAAAATATATTTCTCAACAGTATTTCTGGGAATACAGTATGAATACAAAGGTAATATAAAAGAGAGAATGAGAGAAAGAAAAAGAGAGGAGAGCATGTTTATAGAGTTCTCCCTCAGTTGCAGAAGAAAAACTTTTTCTGTAGGTCACAATCTAGTTTGATAAATAAAATATTCCAATCTCAGATAAACAAAAGCACAGATATACATGGGATATTTTATATTACATATGTTGCATGTCTCAGAATTTATTTATTCTATGAATTTATTCTATGAATTTTCAATAAACACTACAGATGATCTGGTATAGGGACTCTCAAGGATTTCAGGCAGAATATTTAAATCAGAATTAGGATATTTATTGCCACCTTAACCAAAGGTCAGTGCCATCAATCCATATATCCCTGAACATAACAAAAAGCTACTTCAGAACAGTTGCAAATTAACCTTAGCTGTACATACCACATTATAAAAACAACCGACTGACAATTTAATAGAAGAAGAATCAGTACACATATAAACATATTGTTCTTTAAATTTCCTCTCTCTCTCTTTCTCTCTCTCTCTCCTTAGCCATGATTTATTACTCCTAAATGAAGTTGGAAGAGAGAAAATAGATTGGAGAGAGACCCACAAAAATATTCTTAATAGTCACTAATGGATTTTATTAGTAGCTTAAAAAAAGTAAATGATTAATTATGTTTTGCATTAAAAATAATGCTAGGATGATCTGACAACTGTTTTAGAGCTATATTTTAAGGCATTTTTGGTAATTATCAACATTGCATAGAATTTATTATGAAAAATATTTTTATAATAATTTTTATAATTTTTAATAATAATTTTTTATATAATTTTTATTTTCCATCAATTTGAAGTATTATATGTAACATGTTATTTGGATTTATAGGCTAATGTGTACGTATATGCAGTCCTTATATTCCTTAAAGTCTGACAAATTTAGTTGAATGGTTTTTAAAAGTTAACATACACATCACAAAGAATTTTAATACCAAAATACGTTAGATATAAATTATGTCAGTAATGTTGATAGTAATATCAATTAAGCTTTAATTAATAGCACATTTGCAATTATCCCAATCAGAAGGATATTTGTTCTAGAAACAGAAAAATGAAAGCTATTATTTAATTTGGAATGGAGTGTGTATTAAGGATATTTACTTAAGAATATTTAACTTAGGTCAGTTAGAAGATGGCGGACTAGAGGGCGGCTGCATTTCATGTTGCTCCAGGACTCAAGATTCAAAAGAGGAGATAGTGACTTGGGACCAACTCAAAGCCGCCGGGTGAGTTTCTCCCATAGGGGAGGCGTCCCGGATGGGGCAGTAGCCCCAGAACGCAGAGAACTTTGTGAAGTAGAGTGACTCGGCGGAACGCCCCTCCCCCGCCGGAGCGGTAAAAACGGACAGCGAAGCGGAGCGAAAAATGGCGAATTGAAGTTTCCAGGACTGCGGGCAGATTCTCTAACCTAAGGAGACTCGTCTGGGAAGGGTGAGGCTCCCAAGCCCAGGAGGGAGGTCCGGGCCCCTGGGAACGTTGCCTGCGAAGGCTGCCCTGCCCAGGTGGCAAGACACACCTCCCCCGCTGGAGCAGTGAACTCAGAAAGCGGGGAACTTGGCAAAGGAGGTTGTGCGACACACCGCTTGGTTTTGAAGCGATCTGCCAGGGCTCCAGTGGCTGCCAGAGAAAGAGTGGGGCGGCGAGTTGTTTGGATCCAGCAACCGCCTGAGCAACGGGGAGGGGACGGCCCAGAGGAGGTGGAGATACGCAGTGAGTGGCTTGGTCTCCAAGCGCCCACACAGAGCACCGGGTGACTGCCTGGAGGAAGAGACAAGTGACGGGTCACTGGGGCTTGGAACATATGTACGAGGCTCCAAGTGACTGGTCAGAGGGCAGGTCGCATAGCCAGGTGATTAGGTGCATAGCAAGGTCCGGTCCAGGGACCTAGGCACCTTTTCTTGAATGAACTACACAGAGACAAGCTGAGGGGCGAAGTGAAGGTTCCAGGACTTCGGGCAACTTCTCTAAGAAGGGACAACCTAAGGAGACTCGTCTACGAAGGGTGAGGCTCCCAGGCCCAGGAGAGCTACACAGAGACCAGCTGAGGGGTGGAGCGAAGGTTCCAGGACTGGGGGCAGATTCTCTGAGGAGGGGCCACCTAAGGAGACTCGTCTGCAAAGGGCAGGGCTCCCAAGCCCAGGAGGTAGGTCCGGGCCCCTGGAAACGTTGCTTGGGAAGGCTGCCCTGCCCAGGCGGTAGTTGTGGACTGAGGGGAACCTCTAGGAGGGGAACGGACTAGCGAGACCTCCCCACTGGGTGGGTCTTCCCCGCCAAGTGAGGTTTTCCCACAAAGACGGTAAACCAGAGACACAGGCCCAAACAGGCATTGCCTCAGCCCGCAGTCTAGTTCCCCTTTGGATGACCATTGGTCAACAAGCAGAGGCACCTCTGCCCTCTAGCAGGGAATATACCCCACCTGAAGACCACCACCCCTAGAGAGGCAGCTACCTAGGGGAACACCGAAGTATCAACTTCCTCTAGACTTCAGGCTACTGAAGGATAAGAGGGGATATACTAGCAATCTTCAGGGACATTATAAGTCAATAGAGGAAATCTGCAACATCTCTGCAGTCCACTGATACCTGAACAATATGAGAAAACAAGGGAAGAAAATGCCTCAAACAAATCTGGATGTTATATCAATAAAATCCAATGACAGCATGGCAGAAGAAATGTCAGAAAGGGAGTTCAGAATGTACATAATCAACATGATAAGGGAAGCAAATGATGAAATGAAAGAGCAAATGCAGGCATTGAATGAACGCACCAATAGACAGTTAAAAGAGTAAATACAGGAAGCAAAAGACCATTTCAATAAAGAGTTAGAGATATTGAAAAAAAAACCAAACAGAAATCCTTGAAATGAAGGAAACAATAAACCAAATTAAGAACTCCATAGAAAGCACAACCAATAGGATAGAACACCTGGAAGACAGAACCTCAGATATTGAAGACAAAATATTTAACCTCGAAAACAAAGTCGAACAAACAGAGAAGATGGTAAGAAATCATGAACAGAATCTCCAAGAACTATGGGATATCATGAAAAGGCCAAATTTGAGAATTATTGGGATTGAGGAAGGCTTAGAGAAACAAACCAAAGGAATGAACAACCTATTCAATGAGATAATTTCAGAAAATTTCCCAAATCTGAAGAACGAAATGGAAAATCAAGTTCAAGAGGCTTACAGGACTCCAAATACACAAAATTACGACAGACCCACACCAAGGCACATTATAATGAAAATACCTAACATACAAAATAAAGACAGAATCTTAAAGGCTGTGAGAGAAAAGAACCAAATTACATTCAGGGGGAAGCCAATACGGATATCAGCAGATTTTTCAATCCAGACCCTAAAAGCTAGAAGGGCCTGGAATAACATTTTTCAAGCCCTAAAAGAAAATGGATGCCAACCAAGAATCTTATACCCAGCAAAACTTACCTTCAGATTTGACGATGAAATAAAATCCTTCCATGATAAACAAAAGCTAAAAGAATATACAAAAAGAAAGCCAGCATTACAGAACATTCTCAGCAAAATATTCCATGAAGAAGATATGAAAAACAAAGAAGCAAATCAGCAAAGGGAGGAGATATCCTAAAGGAACTCTCAAATAAAGAGGAACCAAGTTGTGTCAAAAATAAGCAAATAAATGAATAAAATGAGTCAAACGACCGGGAATACAAATCATAACTCAATAATAACCCTGAATATTAACGGCCTGAATTCATCAATCAAAAGACATAGACTGGCAGATTGGATAAAAAAGAAAGATCCAACAATATGTTGCCTGCAAGAGACTCATCTCTTAGAAAGAGATACCCATAGACTAAAGGTGAAAGGATGGGAAAAAACTTACCATGCACATGGACCCAGCAAAAAAGCGGGGGTATCCATCCTCATCTCAGATAAAGTGGACTTCAAGCCAAAGTTAATCAGAAGAGATAAAGAAGGACATTTCATAATGCTTAAGGGAACCATAAATCAGCAAGACATAACAATCATAAATATCTATGCCCCAAACAGTGGCTCACCCATGTATGTCAAACAAATCCTTCTCAATTTCAGAAACCAAATAGACCACAATACAATAATACTAGGTGATTTTAACATGCCTCTCTCACCACTGGACAGATCTTCCAAACAAAAATTGAACAAAGAAACCATAGATCTCAATAACACAATCAATAATTTAGACTTAACAGACATTTATAGAATATACCATCCAACGAAGAGTGAATACACTTTCTTCTCAGCAGCACATGGATCCTTCTCTAAAATAGACCATATATTATGCCACAAAGCTAATGTTAGCAAATACAAGAAGATAGAGACACTTCCTTGTATTTTATCAGACCATAATGGATTGAAACTAGAAATAAATGAAAGAGCAAAAAACAGAAATTACTACAACACCTGGAGATTAAACAATATGCTATTATATGAGGAATGGATAACAGAAGATATTAGGAAGGAAATTAAAAAAATTCTTAGAGGTAAACGAGAACAAAGAAACATCATATCAAAATCTCTGGGACACTATGAAAGCAGTACTTAGAGGAAGATTTATTTCAAGGAGCGCATTTAATAAAAGAAGTAAAACTCAAAAAATAAATGACCTAACACTACAGCTCAAAGCCCTAGAAAAAGAAGAACAGACCAACACCAAAAGTAGTAGAAGACAGGAAATAGTTAAACTGAGAGCTGAAATCAACGAAATTGAAACGAAAGAAACAATACAAAAAATTGACAAAATAAATAGTTGGTTCTTCGAAAAAATAAACAAAATTGATAAACCTTTAGCCACACTAACAAAGAGAAGACGAGAGAAAACCCAAATCACCAAAATTCGGAATGAACAAGGAAATATCACAACAGACATGACTGAAATACAAAACATAATTAGAAGCTATTTTGAAAATCTATATTCCAACAAAATAGAAAATTTTGAAGATATCAACAAGTTTCTAGAGACCTATGAATTGCCTAAACTAAACGAGGAGGACATACACAATTTAAATAGACCAATTTCAAGTAATGAAATAGAAGAAGTCATCAAAAGCCTACCAACAAAGAAAAGTCCGGGACCAGATGGGTTCTCAGCCGAGTTCTACAAAACCTTAAAGAAGAGCTCATTCCAATACTTTTCAAAGTATTCCATGAAATAGAAGAGGAGGGAACCCTCCCAAACTCATTCTACGAAGCCAATATCACCCTGATACCTAAACCAGACAGAGACACACCGAGGAAAGAAAATTTCAGACCAATATCCTTAATGAACATCGACGCAAAAATTCTCAACAAAATTTTAGCAAATCGCATACAAAAATGTATTAAAAAGATAGTGCACCATGATCAAGTGGGTTTCATCCCAGGGATGCAAGGTTGGTTCAACATCAGGAAATCAATAAATGTAATTCACCATATCAACAGACTTAAAGTCAAGAATCACATGATTATTTCAATAGATGCAGAAAAAGCATTTGATAAAATAAAGCACCCCTTCATGCTCAAAACACTAGAAAAAGTAGGGATAGTGGGAACGTTCCTTAACATTGTAAAGGCCATCTATGCTAAGTCCATGGCTAATATTATTCTTAATGGTGAAAAACTGAAAGCGTTCCCCCTAAAATCTGGAACAAGGCAGGGATGCCCTCTCTCACCACTCCTATTCAATATCGTCCTTGAAACTCTAGCCAGAGCAATTAGACAGACCAAAGAAATTAAAGGGATACGAATTGGAAGAGAAGAACTCAAACTATCCCTATTTGCTGATGATATGATTATATACTTAGTGGAACCAGGAAATTCCACCAGAAAACTCTTAGAACTCATAAGTGAATTCAGTAAAGTAGCAGGTTACAAGATCAATGCTCATAAATCCAATGCATTTTTATACATCAGTGATGAATCTTCAGAAAGAGAAGTTAGGAAAGCTACTCCATTCACAATAGCCTCGAAAAAAATAAAATACTTGGGAATCAATCTCACAAAAGAGGTGAAAGACCTCTACAATGAGAACTACAGAACACTAAAGAAAGAAATTAAGGAATACCTTAGAAGATGGAAAGATCTCCCATGTTCCTGGATAGGCAGAATTAATATTGTCAAAATGGCCATACTACCAAAAGTGCTATACAGATTCAATGCAATTCCAATTAAAATCCCAACGATGTACCTTACAGAAGTAGAACAAGCAATCATGAAATTCATCTGGAAGAATAAGAAACCCAGAATTTGTAAAGCAATCCTTCGCAGGAAAAATGAAGCAGGGGGTATTGCAATACCTGAACTTCAACTGTACTACAAAGCAATAGTAACAAAAACGGCATGGTATTGGTACCAAAATAGACAGGTAGATCAATGGTACAGAATAGAGGACACGGACACAAACCCAAACAAATATAATTTCCTCATACTAGACAAAGGGGCCAAAAATATGCAATGGAGAAAAGATAGCCTCTTCAATAAATGGTGCTGGGAGAATTGGAAATCCATATGCAACAAAATGAAAATAAACCCATATCTCTCACCGTGCACAAAACTAAACTCAAAATGGATTAAGGACCTCGGAATCAGACCAGAGACCCTGCATCTTATAGAAGAAAAAGTAGGTCCAGATCTTCAACACGTCGGCTTAGGACCAGACTTTCTCAACAGGACTCCCATAGCACAAGAAATAAAAGCAAGAATCAACAACTGGGATAGATTCAAACTAAAAAGGTTTCTCTCAGCAAAGGAAACTATCAGCAATGTGAAGAAAGAGCCTACAGAGTGGGAGAAAATCTTTGCCAATCATACTTCAGATAGAGCGCTAATCTCCAGAATCTATAAAGAACTCAAAAAACTCAACACCAAGACTACAAATAATCCAATCGACAAATGGTCTAAGGAAATGAACAGACACTTCACAGAAGAAGACCTACAAACAATCAACAAACATATGGAAAAATGTTCAACATCTCTAGTAATAAAAGAAATGCAAATCAAAACCACCCTAAGATTCCATCTCACCCCAATCAGAATGGCGATTATCAAGAACACAAGCAACAACAGGTGTTGGCGAGGATGTGGGGAAAAAGGTACACTCATACATTGCTGGTGGGGTTGCAAATTAGTGCAACCACTCTGGAAGGCAGTATGGAGATTCCTTAAAAAACTTGGAATGGAACTACCATTTGACCCAGCTATCCCACTCCTTGGCCTATACCCAAAGGACTTAAAATCAGCATACTACAGAGATACAGCCACATCAAGGTTCATTGCTGCTCAATTCACCATAGCTAGATTGTGGAACCAACCTAGATACCCTTCAGTTGATGAATGGATAAAGAAACTGTGGCATATATATACAATGGAATATTACTCAGCCATAAAGAATGATAAAATTATGGCATTTGCAAGCAAATGGACGAAATTGGAGAATATCATGCTAAGTGAGATAAGCCAATCTCAAAAAACCAAAGGAAGAATGATCTCGCTGATAAGTGGATGATGATACATAATGGGGTGTGGGAGGGGTTAGTTTTAGGCTTAGAGTGAGGGTTAGGGAGGGGGCAAGAATGGGGGAAGGAAGGACTGTATAGAGGGAAAAGAGGGATGGGAGGGGTGGGGGGAAGGGGAAAAAATAATAGAATGAATCAACCAACATCACCCTATGTAAACGTATGATTACACAAATGGTATGCCTTTACTCTATGTACAAAAAGAGAAAGAACATGTATCCCATTTGTTCACAATAAAAAAAAAAGAAAATATAGAAAAAAAGAATATTTAACTTATTAAACAATAGAGAAAATAATTTTAAAATTATGTTAATTTAATTGTCTAAAATTTCTACTGCTAACTCAAGCACACAATAATTTCTGTATGTATTAAAACAGGTACTCAATACTTTTATACCAATAATAAAAAATTTACTTGGATAATTACCATAAGGACTGCTCATTTAAATGTAAATCAATTTTATTGAAATAAAGAGCATTCAACAATTAAATACTACTTTGTGACAAGGATTTTATTTGGACATAATTCATTCACCACACGAGTGTTAATATGTGACTCCAGAAGCCTGAGTTAATAGCAAGGCTTAAAAGGCATTAACTTTATTTTTCTTAAGCACTATGTTTGCTATTTCCCTTTACTCAGGATCTGAAAAAAAAAAAACAACAAAAAAAAAACTACACTTCTACTTTTTCTGATAGAATTTCTGAATCAATACAAAATAACAATGCCACATGCTACTTTATTTATTTTAGAAGCAATTATAATCTCTTGAAACCATGAATGTTGTTCCCCACTGACACTGATATGATTTTCCAGTAATGAAACTTGGTGCTGCTTCCACTGTCTATCTTGGCCTGAATGGAGGAGTGGACTCAGAATGTCTTGGCCATTTGCTCTTCACGATTCTCCAATGTCCCCTTCTCAACCACCACACTGCTCTCCTTGTTCTTAGACTGCTTTGAGGAGGGACATGTGTTATTATTACAGGTTTCTAGTTCCTATGCTAAAGGTGTATCAATGTGTCTCCAGGAATCACATAGGTATTTATATAGTTGGGTCTCATAAGAAATGTCACTGCAGATGACAGAGATTTTTAAATTCTGAGCATGCTACATGCACTGACCTATAAAAAATAAAAATTTTCTTTAGCCCGGCTATTAAAAAATTTCTAAGAATCTATAAATATCTTTTAACCTGAAATATATCAGTGTTCATTTCTTTACTACTAAGAATCTTCATTCTGTTAAATTCTGACATTCTGTTAAATCAAAATAGAGTAAAAAAAAAAAAAAAGAAAAATCCTAACATTGCTTTTATTTTATTTTCTCCTTATGATTTAGAAAGTTATATCTCCATTCATTAATTATAATGAATGTCTGTATGTAAACCTGAATTGAAGGATTTACAATTATATATGTATATACATACACACAGGTTTGTGTGTATATACACTGCCTTAGCATATGGCTATTTCTCTTTATATACCTGGGGGCAAAGAAAAGAGAAAGGGTCAATGGACAAAATTACCTATTGATCGTCCAACAAAATGCAACCTTTTTTATTATAATAAATTTCTGTTTTCCCTTCTGGGTGTCAGTATATTGGAAAATCATTTAAAGAATGTAACAGCTAACTGGAGGCTTAAGTATGAGCATGGTTTTCTATGCTTACATAGGAATGTACTTCTACTTGTTATAATTTTCTTTAAAAATATTAAATACTATTTTATATACACAGTATATCAAAGCTTTTTAAATCATTACTTAACTTTTGAATTGTAAGAGAATCAAGTCTTACCTCCACTTGTTGCCACGATTGGTTGGTATAATTGCTGTTCTGTGCTTGTAAAAATTGCCTACATATTCTGTCCTGTTTCAATTGAATGAATGTTTCTAACTTTTATGCCCAAATCACTATGTTGGAATCAGTTGATTCAAAAAGAACCAGGATAACACCCACAGACTTGAGACAATATAGTCAGGGTGTGTGTGTGTGTGTGTGTGTGTGTGTGTGTGTGTGTGTGTATTAGAACTAACAGATTGAAAGAAAGTGAGATAAGCCTCAGTTGGTTTAGTATAAATGTGAGGTATTATTGTATGGAAGTTAAAATTATACAGTGATCAGGTGCTAAATTATAGGAATACATAAATTACAGTCCTGATGTGATACTTATGAACTGAATACTGAGTTTCCAAACCAAACAACTTTATTTAATGAAAAGGCGATAAATAGGTGAGCTTTCACATGCACAGGTCATGGTTTTTTTCTCCTATAAAACTGTAATTTCACTCATAGGGTGGGTGGAATATGATATTACTTGTAATCTTATGAGATTTTACTAGTCTATGATTCTAAATGATTTTAAAATGATTTAGAACAAGTAGGAAACATGTACTATTTTCTTGATTTTTCTGACTCCCAAGTTTTTGTGCTGAAGGACATGTTTCAGGTGATGAGATAATTTCTAGTGAAAATATGGTGTTGATGGTGACTCAAATCATATCTGTAATTAATGTCCTGGGAGTTTGTCCATATCCCCTTTCTATCGTGAAACTACTTGCACTCTGGCTATCTTCAAGTGGACATGATTCCTGCCATGTATTGACTTCTATCCTTGGCCTGCCCACTCCATATTTTTGTGAAAAATCATCATGTCATGTGTTTGAAATTTTGATTGACAATATAATAGTCAGTAGCAAGCAACCTAAAAGGTTTTACAACCACTCAGTCAATGCTGGAGAGAGAATTCCGCATGAGCTTTGCTCTATCTTACCTGAGAAAGACATATATTACTCCCACTCATATTTCATTGGCCAGAACTAGTCACATAATCCTCCTTAACAGGAACTGTGCAGAAAATCATAGGCTCTCATGTTCAAGGAGAGAGAACTTGTTATTGATTAGTCTGCAATATTTTCCACAATTAAGAATTATATTTTCTCCTGTTTTTGACTCAAGAATATATTTTGCCTCCAATTGGTAACCGTATATGCTACATTTTTAATAGATCTACATTTGTTCTCAATACATTTTATCTAATTATACCAATACAGTTGTCTTGTTCATTTTAAGTTATTTAACTTAATACATCACTTAGCTTTGTTTAAAGAAAAATATTCTTCTGACCAAAAGAATATGCAATTTCTATTTTAAACACACATTCTAAACTCAATCAGATAGATATTCAAAACCTGTCAACTAGGCATAACAGATGTATAATGCAGGGTAATTCACCAGGCTCATAAAAACAGAAACTTTGGAAAATAAATTAAAATCAAGAGGAGAAAAAAATCATTCAGAGTTATATACACTATATATTTACTTTTAAAGAGGTACTCTTCATCTAAAAGAGAAGTAAAAGATAGAAAGAACAGTAGATGGGGGTCAAGAGAACTGATTTGTAGATACTTTGTTGCCATTAATTTGTAATAAATTTAGGATAAAATATTGACATAAATTTCTTCCATTCTATTTGTTATCCCAGACATGCTTTTGAAAAGTGTTATACTTCTGAAGTCTACAGATTTGATTATTATATTATCATCTGTAAAATTTAAGGATTAATTATGTTTCCTAAAATTTTATTTTCATTTACTCATATCTTAGAATTATTCTACATGTTACTTTCTCATGGAATATTGTTATCAAGCTTTAAAACAATGAAAATGGAAGACATTTAAAATTCCTCCTTAATCACTGTTTCCAGACTACCATGTGGAGACAGTCAACTTATCTTTTAACACCCACAGCTTTTTAGGAACAGCATTGAACTATTATATAGTCTACCTCTTAGCATGCCTTTTTATCAGGATATTTAAAAATCCTGTTTACATCAGTCTATGTTTGTAGATATTAAGCTTGATTAACAGTATAATTTATTGGTTATATAAGAGCATATGTGTGGATGCATTATAAATTATTTCACAAATTGTTGATTGATTAATAAAATATATTTATTATGGAACTATTAGCAACTTCATTGTAAATACCATCATTTGCCTATATTCTCAGGATCAATTTTCAGAGGTACAATAGATGGATGGAATTGTGTACAAATAACTGTAGGGTTAAAATGTACACAAATTATATTTTATGTTTATTACAAGATTCTTATTCAAAATGCTTTAGAATATTAGGAAAGTTCTAAGTAATAGTAAATTAGAGCTTCATTTTGCCAGAACTCACTGCTATTGGTTACCAGTTCCATATGAAATCATTCTTTTTATTTTTTGTCAATGCAACAAATGAAGTATGGTAAAACTCACTATTTTAATTTTATTTCATTTTCATGTATGAGATCATGTATATATGTGCATTATAAATTATCAATCTATAAAAGTATATTTGAAAGTAGGAATTAAGGAGGAACTTTGAATATTTCAGTTTTTACATGGTTTTAAAGCTTCACAATTATATTTCATGATAAAGTAGCAATTGAGATAATCTCATGATATGAGAAAATAGAAATAATTAACATTTTAGGAAACAAATATTTATATTTCACTTATTTTTTTATCATATTACAATAAAAGAACCTGTTAGGTATTGTTCTTTACATCTAATATCTCATTATTATTTGTGAATTTTCTATTCTTAAACTCACCAGTTCTCCCTCTCTCATATTTAATCATTTTTTCTGTATCTTCACCACACTTTCACATTTTCAGTCCTTGTCATATAAGCAGAAGGAATATTCATATTAACTCATGTGAAGATATATATATATATATCTGTAGACCATATCTCTTTTTATGTTCTTGATCTATTTATTCCTTTATTCATATGGTCCAGTTGAACATTTTGGAATTATATCTTCATGAAATTTTTCATAATGATTTATTTATTGTGACTGGAATTAGTAAAGTCCACTTGAATTAATCTGCCCTCAATATCCATGTGATGGAATTAGCACAATTAGTAACTGATGTATTCTGGGCCTTTATCCATATCCTCTTGTTATGTGTTACCACTTGCCAGTCCTACTAGCTGTCTCTGTCTCCAAGTAGGCAAACTCCTGCTAAGAGTTGGCATCTACCCTTGCTTTGCCTGGGCCATTTTTTTGTGAAGAACATTCTAATCATCTAGCTTGATGATGATTAAAATGTGTAATTTATGCAATATATGGAGTCTTGAATACAAAGATCATTTGTAGTCTTTCATCATTTCACTGATTATGCACCAAATTAATTTGAAAATCTAGGTGACATCTAACATTTTAAAATGCCACTATAATTATTCTCCTTTTGAATACATTTTGGAAGTTCTAAATCTTTTTTTTTTTTTTCATTATTCTTCTTTTATTTTTATATATGACTTTGATAAATTTCCATTTTCCTTGCCAGTTGTATGGCTGGGAAAGGACATTATTCCTGCAGAGAGACTGAGAGATGAAGAGTTCTGTGGTGAAATCAATAAAGCAAGTTAACTAAAAGTACTATTGTAGGAGACGGATTATGAACAGAGCTGATGTTGAGTCTAGGTGAAGATGGAAAGCCTATGGTCCAGTTTCATGAATAAAAGGTAGGAAAAAAAAAAAGATTTAGAACATTGAGATAATATTTCCAATTATGTTAGTCAACTTTTGATCACTGACCAAAACACCTTACAGGAATGACTTAGAGGAAAAGTTTATTTGGGGCTCATGGTCTCAGAGTTTCAGTCCATTTGGGCAAACTCCATTGCTCTAGGTCTGAGCTCAGGCAGAACAGTGTGTTGGAAGGGCTTGTGGAAGAAAACTACTCAGCTCATGGTTGCTGGGAAGCAGAGAAAGAGAGAAAGAACACAGAAGCCAGGGATAACATATAAACTCCAAACGCTTGCCTCAGTGACCTAACTTCCTCCAATCAGGCTCAGTTAGTCCTTTCAAATTGTTTGTTTGTTTATTTACATATACAGGGATTGAACCCAGGGGTGCTTACCCACATCTCTAGCCCTTACTTATTTATTTAATTTTTTTAAAAACTTTGAGATAGAGTTGTACTAAGGGCCACTAAGTTGCTGAGACTGTCTTTGAACTTCCAATCCTCCTGCCTCAGTCTCCCAAACCTCTGGAATTACAGGCCTGTGTCATCAAGCCCAACTCTGAAGCTCTGAAACTTTTGATCAGCATCCTCACATTTATCTTACTTTCCAGCCTCTGAATGGTGCTAGAGAAATCTGATATGAAGATGATATCAGTTTCATAATAGTGATAGACCATATATGATGACAGAAAACTAAGTGATTTCACAAATTTAAAAACAAGTACTCGGGAATGAAATTGACCAAATTATATTGATTTAGTTTGTTTGTATATGAATATATAACAACTAATCCCACTATTACATATAATTATAATGCACATTAAAATTATTTCCAGGTTTTCCCTTCTTTTTGTCTCTACATAGTTATGAACCATCTCACCCCCCAAATTTCTGGGAAATTTTGAGCAGTTCCTATATTAGATCATAACATTGTCTGTTTTTCCCAGAACTCCTAGTTCTCCCAATCATGCCTTTTCAGCTCCCTATGAAAGACAGCCACTCTCTGTTGATGTTTGACATTTAGGAGATCCATGGTTTCTTCTGAGTATAGCAATTGCACAACAAAGCAATGTTCTGTCACTTCTCCAGGTTCTCCTACCTATGGGACAGTGTGTGTGTATGTATGTGTGTGTGTGTGTATGTGTGTGTTGTGCAAGGCAATCCAGTAGTGACCACTTTATCACTCTATATTCTGGTAGAGTGGTCCTAATGCTCTCACATATAATTTAATATTTACATATTGTATTGTGTTTTTCTTTTTATGTCCTTCAAAATAAATTGGTTTATACAATTAAGAATATCCTGAAAGTATTTTATGGATATAAATTTGAATCATAACAGAAATAAACAAGCTTAAAGGCTTCCCATAGGAAAACCCATGTAACATAGTTTACAGATTATTTAAGTATCCCACAACTCAAGGCAAGAGACTCAACAAAAAAGAAACTCCTTCCTTCCTTTGTGTCCTCTTCAGTTAAATTATTAGATTTCCAATTTGAAGAGGCTAAGCTTTAGCAACAGTTGCATGAGCCAAGTGATTTATGCCCATTATCTAATTTTCCGTTCCCTACTCATTGAGGTTAAAAAACTAAATATGTTCCAGGAGGAACTATAACTTGTTCAAAGTCACATATATAATAAACAGTAAAGTCAAAATTTAAATAGTTTTGCCAAATTTCAATGACTCTCCTCTTCCCCATAATGATAGACTGCTTCCCTTCACAAAATATCATATAATATCCAGACTCCTGCAAAATAGCATTCAACTAAATTCTGAAAAGATCTGCTGAATTTCAGAAAAAGAGTGGCAACATTTTTCAAATTGGAAAAGAAATTAAATTTACAATTCTGTGGATCATATTAGCTGTACCAAACAAAAATAAAACTTCTACTAAAATATTTACAATAGAAAGTTTAATAACTAATTGTTCTCTTTAACACATATTAAATTATCTCTTGAACTTCATCAACTCTTTAATCAGATTTATCCTATATATAGCAACACAATGTAAAAAATATTATCTGGTTTTGAGGAAATAGAATGAACATTTGTTAAAACATTTTTTATCATTTCTGAAATCTTAATCCATTTGAAAAAGTAACTTTAATATAATTGTGTCATTAAATCACAAAAATGGAAATTGCATTAACAGCAGGATGTTATATTTTATTGAGGGCAAACAGCAGGGTTTCTGCTAATGAGAACATCATCAACTTACCAGCAAAAGGTCAACCTAAAGAGCTCTTTACCCAGCATCTCCCTGAGTATTTTTATTATTTTTTCCTATGATAGAGCAATACACTCTGATGATCTGGACTCATTCATGACTCTGTTAATATGATTCAATCTCCATTATGACAAGAAATGTACTACTGCAAGATGCACATTCAGGTTAGCACACATTACTCAGGGCTTCCCTATAAGGGATATTAGAAAAATTGAGCAGATGCTATTATCATTTACATATTTTTAATATTTTTAGATTTCATTTTCATGTTTTCTTCATTCATAAATTTGGAAGGTATAAAATTATTTTAAGCAATGGGTAAGGGTATGGGTTTGGATTAAGATAGGCATTAGGCCAAAATGAACTGGTTATTATTCAATTCTATTGCATTTTTGCTCTACCAACAGCAAAAAAAGTGGTAATCAAAGTAGCAATATCATTTATAGTGAGCTAATTTAAGTGTGTGATAAGTACCTTTCATTTTATATTAAAGAATTTGAAACAATTACAATGATTAATTTTTGTTTACATTTATGTTCATATTTGAAAATTATCTCAGAACTCATAAGATTTTACTGAGTATTTGATTAGAATTACTTTATTAATGCCATTCAATAACTATATTCAAAGTTTATGGGGAGTTATTGGTCACAACACATGAGAGTGTGCTTAGAGCAATAAAACATAGCAAAGAATGACTCAAATTATTAATAGTAATAATAAAATATAACCAGTCATTTTCCAAAGGTAGGGCCAGGGGTAGGGAGATTCAATCTATTTTCTTTTTCCATTCAGATCTCTTTTATCATTTGTGTTTTGAAATGAATGAAACTAAAGAACTGCCAAGGGGCTGAAAGAGAGGTGGGGTGGGTAGTGGGAGAAGAAGCAAGTTAATTCATACCTCATTTTTCTAGTGTTGTGATGGACAATTTTAAATTGTGTCAATTTAGCTAGGTCATAGTTCCCAGATCGTTACTCAAACAAAAGTCTGGATACTGCTGTGAAGGTAAATTTCGATGAGACTAACATTTAAATCATTAGATTTGAATAAAGCAGATTATCCTCCAACACATGGATATCAATCAGTTGAAGACCTTATGAGAAAAAGACTGATGCCTTTTGTGGAAGAGAGTTGGGCAGCAGACTGCTTTTGAACTTGACCTGTAATGACTCTTCCCTAGGTCTCCAATCTGCTGGCCTACCATGAGCCATTTCTTTAAAACTCAAGTCTCTGTCTCCTTCTGCCTCTTTCTCTCCCTGTTCTTCATCCATGTACAAAAACACACACACTTCTTGTTTGCACCAAAAAGACTGCTTATGACTTGAGACAATTTGCTTATGAATTTAGATTTTAACAAGGATGCTTGTAAGGCTGGGTCTGTAGTTCAGTGGAGGAGCACTTGCCTTTCACGTATGAGGCACTGGGTTCAATCCTCAGCACCACCTAAAAACAAGTAAAATAAAGGTATTGTGTCCATCTACAACTAAAAATATTTTTAAAAGGACTTTTATAAAAGTCTAAGAATAGTCTCCCATAATATGCGGCTATTTTGATACTGTGTGTAGATAATTATTTTAAGGGAGAATTCCTTAACATTAGTCATATAACCAATGCTCTTGCTGAACTAATAAATCTCTTCATAGTCTTGGAAAAGTAGAATCAGGAATAATTTGAATAATGAATGAATAGAAGTTTAGTTCACCACTGTTTGACATCCTCTTACAGAGTTTGATGTATTTCTTAATAAGAGGTTTTGACTATATAAAGAAAGAAATGATTGTGGCACAACCTCAAGGTAAGTAATCTGAAAGTATGATGCTAATTTAGATTCAATCTTTCCACTGTTGCAGACAGTGGAAGTTTATACTGGTAATTAAGAAAGGGGTAAAACATTTGGGTAATATTGTGAATTAAATTGAGCACCTGATGATCAAAGCTTAGTCAAACTCATTTTACATTTATTGAAAAACTGAAGCTTTTCTTCTCCCATTTATGATTTTGAGAAGTTTTATCATTCCTGTGCACTTTCTTAATCTTGGCTGCATTTGGAACACCTGGGGACATTTTTTTAAATCCGCATGACCATATTGCAAGAAAATTAAATCAGATTATTTGTGGATTGTATCCAATATCATCAATATAAAAAAAATTAAAACCTGCACCTGTTTACATAATTCTAATGTAAAGCCAAAATTGAAAACTACTGCTCTAAGTGAAATGTCTAAGCCTTCCTGGAAGGATCACAGGAGATTCAAAACTCATGGAAACGACTTTTGACAGATGCCTGGAGAATGAGTCATAATACTGAAAATAATGTGTATTATCTTTTGCATGCTTCCGTGAGTATTCTAAGTACTTTAGAAATGAAATATTAACTGATTAGTAAGGTGTTTAAAAGTAATCAGAGATCACAAGGGGTAAAAGAAATAAAGGACTGGAGAAAAAGTGCTCTTAGTGGAGAAATCAACATAGGAAACATCACTAGGACAACAGACAGCATGGTGGAACACAGCAGGCATATTCAACGTGACCTGGCTGTAGTTTGCTCTGTATTTGGTGTGTGTTATGCATGCATTTGTGTGTATTTTCTTTATATTTTATAGACAAGATGACATACATAGTAAGTGATGACATGAGTCTGGAGTAATAAGTAGGGACAATAACAGGTTTTAGACTTGATATGGTTTAGATGTGAGGTGTCCCTCAAAAGCTCACATGTGAGACAAGACAGAAAGTTTCAGACAAGAAATGATTGGGTTATAAGAGTCCTAACTCAATTAGTGAATTAATCCCTGATGGGATTATTTGAAGTGGTAGGTTGTGACTGGAGGAGGTAGGAATTGGGGTGTGGCTATGGGGTATATATTTTCTATCTGGAGTGTGGTGTCTCTCTCTGCTTCCTAATCAGCATGATGTGAGCAGCTTCCCTCCACCACCCTCTCCTGCCATGATGTTCAGCCTCACCTCGAGTCCTGAGAAATGGAGCTGGCCTTGGATGGACTAAGACCTCAGAAACTGTGATCTCTCAAAGAAACTTTTCCTCTTCTACTGTTGTGTTGATCAGGTCATTTAGGCACAGTAGCCAAAAAGCTGACTAAAATAAGACTTTATTAAAAAATTGCTTATTTTTTCATAATACAAAAATTAAAAATCTTCTTCCTTGTATTTGTTACAGATTGCATTCTGATTGGTTACAAAATTTTTGGTTACAAAATTATGATCATCTATGTTATGAAGTTTCCTTTTCTATTCATATATACATAAAAATATATATGAATATCTACCTTTGATGATGCTGTAAGGAATATAAAGAATATTGTGGGGAGGTTTAACTTGTTTAACACAGTTACAAATATTTTTAATAGGGTTTGTTTTCTTTAACATCCTCTGTTCAGTATTCCATACGTAGTTTCCAAGAAGGACTACTTGGAGTTTTTTTACACCATTCACCTATTGACTAACTCACTACAGTACTACTGAGCTTAAGTAATACATGAAATTCATTTTATCAAACTGAAAGGACTCAGTTGTCACATAAACAGTAATGTATATTACACTGACACCTGGTCTCATTTACTTTACTTACCTGTGTCCATTTCTGCATTGACCAAAGAAAGAATGATTGTTGTCCTACACATTGAACAGATTTAATACAATTCTATGGGAAAATGTTGAAATTTAGGATATTTCTACAAAAGAGCACTGTAGTATCTGCATACCTAGAGTAATGTACTTTTCAACTTATTTTTGTGTTACTTTCCATGGTACATTCTTTTATACATGGTTTTAGAAGCAATGTGTGCAAGACTAACCTAACAGTGTATTTAGCATTTAAATTCAAGAATACTTAATTTGGCAAATATTTTTTTTATAAATGCATTAGTTCATATTTAAAATAGTTTTTTTCTGTGACATTGTACCCAGGTATTAAGATAAGTCATTATTGGTGACTATATCATTCAGGAATTAGTAGGTCACTTGATCTTTGAAACAAAATTTTAGTTCTGGAGTGTGTGTCAAATAGAACTTCTTGATATTAAGAGATATTATACCAGTAAAATGTTGCTGAAAAAATGTAAAGATCCAGAAAATCGTGCACATGTCTCAGAGTCTCATGCCATATTCTTTTACTAGAAATAATACCATTACAAAATTAGATGCAATTATTAATCTTTAGTTAAGTGAAGACTGTCATACTGTTTAATGTAAAGCAGCTTATTAAATCACTTAATGATTTAATCTTTGAAATTCTTTTGCAGTAATACTAATATTTATACTAGTTCATTTTTATTAACTACTTAGCGTGTAAGAGCTTAATCATATGATTCTGAAAAGAGGATTTAAAACCAGCAAGGCATAGAATAATCATATTTGAAAAATTTGCATGTAACACAATCTATTACATTCCTCATAAAGTTTTTACCCTAATACAGTTATAAAGATCCACCTAAGAGTAAAAGACACAAATTTTTGGAAGTGTTCTTTCTGACCTAACCTATATGAACATTGTAAAATAACATTGATGGAAGGAGTTAAGAAAAGGGAGACCAAAGCACCAATGACGCCAATTTTTTTTCATCTTCCTTTGACTGTCTTCTTATGGTTTGCCTACTATGCAGCCATATCCTCCACCACAAGTAGAGTGAGTTGCTCTACCCTTGGTTCTGTGTGTGCTTGGTCAAGAGACTGAAACAGAAGTAAAAATGCCACTCCTAAGCCTAGGTTTTAAGAGTTCATTTGTGTGTAGGATTGTGTTTTCAATTTTGTGTCCCTGCCATCACCTTAAAGATGCTGGGGAAGGGACGGGGGATGGGAATAGGAAAGAGAATAGAATTAGACATAACATTCCTGTGTTCATATATGAATACACAACCAGTGAAACTCCACTTTATGTACAACTTCAAGAATGGAATCCTAATTAGAATGTTATACTTTATATATGTATACTATGTCAAAATACACTCTATTGTCTTGTATACCTAAAAATAACAAATAAAAGAAAGGAAGAAAAGAAAGAAAGAAAGAAAGAGAGAGAGAGAGAGAGAAAGGAAGAAAGAAAGAAAGAAAGAAAGAAAGAAAGAAAGAGAGAAAGAAAGAAAGAGAAAGGAAAAAAGAAAGAAAGAGAGAAAGAAAGAAAGGAAAGAAAGAAAGAAAGAAAGAAAGAAAGAAAGAAAGATAGAAAGAAAGAAAGAAAGAAAGAAAGAAAGAAAGAAAGAAAGGAAAAAAGGAAGAAAGAGAGAGAAAGGAATAAAGAGAGAAAGAAAAGAAAAAGAAGAGGGAAGGAAGGAAGGAAGAAAGAAAGAAACCTGGGGAAAAGCATAGTTAGGTCAACTTCCCAGTCTAGTTCAGCTGAACTGGATAAATGAAGTTTTCCAATGCAATTTTTTCTCTTCAATTAAAAAAAAAGTCATCCTCTGTAGCAATGTTTGGGCCTATTTAGCTGTAGCCACATGTTGATTTATTCAAAAGTGTACAACTGACACATGAACCCTGCTAAGCAATAAGAAAAATCTCGTGTTCAAACATGCAAGTCATGATAAACAAATAATGTTGAACAATTTGATCCGTTCCTCTTCTTTGCCTACATAAATGAAAGTAATCTGCTTTCTGCTTTCTTTGTTCTGATATAACTACTCAAAAAACTTTTTAAAAGAAGGAATGAGGAATATTTGGCGAAACTGTACTGCCAACAGAGTTTGGGTAGGACAACCCCCTCCATCTTCAGATCACACATTATTCAGAAATGCTTTGTAGAAGAATGTTTTGATCTTTAGCTAGGATTCCAGGCAGTTTTTCAAAGAAATATGGCTCTTTATAATCTTTGTGTAAACATCATTATCTTTTTGTTTTTAACTTTTGGGAAGACCTTTCTGCTTCATGATGCATAAAAAGAAAAGCAAACATTTAAACTTCCTTTCTAAGGCAATAACTGCTACCTGCAAAGTGTCAAGTCATTTGTGAACTAATTTATGTATTTGCCAACATAAAAGGTCTATTTTTAAAAGTCTAGGAAGGCTTTAAAAATGATCCTTATAATTTCATTCAAGCATCCAGTTTAACAGTGTACTAATATAGTGTGTGCCTTATTCCAAATTTTTTTCTGTTTTTAAAGTAAATTTCCCCATGATTAAGATTAGTCCTCAAATAATATGTTGGTATGTGCATTTGTATAATATGAGGCGATTATTTTAATTACAAATGAATACTGTTTCAGTTTATACTTCCCTTAGCAATTTTGGTTACATATTACATAGATTTTAAAAAAGCAGCTGCCCCTAAATGATTTCTGAGTGTTCAAAAGACGGTTCAATTTCAGAAGTACATACTAACTACATACTGTATGCCAGGCACTGTTTTAGGTCAGCAATTAATAGAACAAAGTCACTCTTTCTTTTTTTCCTGGAAATTATGTTCTATTATAAATGTTGTACAGTTGATACATAATTGTTTCATGATTAAATGATTAATTTAGTCAACAAGGACTGAACACATATGTGTGAGAGGTTTTTTTTGACACTGAGGTGCAGCATACAAAGAAAAAATACTTGTCCAAGAGGAGATATTTATTTATTGTTTTGCAGGGGGAACAATAAAAAAGAGGCGGTAAACAAAGAGCAAATAATCAGGCAGAGTAAAACGGATTGTGATCATTGTTATTCAGCATGTTTTCATGAAGATGAGAAAGAAGGTGATTAGGAGCCATATATAGGATGATCCCTATGGGGCTCTTTAAGTAGTATTATTTGTGTTAAGAATTTGAGAGTAAGGGAGCTAATGAAGGTCTGGTTGCACCTGAGGTCTTTCTGCTGGGTGTGCCAATGGCCATCATTTGCTTCCTCTTTGCAGGGTCACTCCTTTGTGTGAGCTCATCCCTGGTCTCTCTGCAAGTTAAAAGGGCATTGAGATCTTGCGACTGCAGCAAGGAAGAGCCTGGGTAATGTAAAGCCCAGATCCATTAGATTGCGGCTGTGTCTGTGTGGGCTGATGTGAACTTGGCAAGCCTGTGGAAAGTGAGAGATGGGGGAATGTCCCCTTGGGGAAGCAAAGGTTGGAAAAACTGGTGAGAACTGCACTCTCTCCAGCTCAGAGAATCCTGAAGTGCACTGGGATGGAAGGGGCCAGCTACAATGGGTTGAGAAGACTGGAAGAGGTGTGAGGACATCTTGCTGTTGGCTTTCTCAGCCAACCAGTCCAGCACCCACCTGACTGGAACTATTATCAAACTTTACACAACCCTACTTATTGGTGGAGAAGGGAAACTGAGACAATTTTTGAAAACCAATGAAAGCAATCGTTCAATTTTCCATTGAGTTTTTGTCCTCTCTCTCTCACATCTCTACTATCTTTGAATCCAAATATTTTTCATGCATCAATTTATTGAGGAATGGGATGTCTGAATAGTATATTACAGTTTTGTTGTGTATTCTTATATTCTTACTTTTTAAAAAAAATCTGTATATATTTTTCCTCTCACTTATCTTTCTCCCTGAATTCTCTTTCTCACTTCTTTCATGCTAAAAGGCAACCTCTATGAATTTATCCCTCAATCTTACTATACATTTTTATCTTTATCTTCTCTCCTTCTCTCTCATAACCATCACATCCTACACTACTACTGTTCCCTCTTTGCCTTCATTTGAAATGGTAAATCCTTTTAGCAAACTTACCATTTATATTGTAGACAATAATTGAAGAGGTCATTTCTGTTAATTATGACAAATCTGTAGACACCTTAATAGGAGTTATTTGGTTTAAGATTGTATATTGTTTGCATTGGGTGCTATTAATATTGATCTCCCTCTTAAAGGTGATGTACTGGAAGCCTTCAAGGACACTATAAGACTACAGAGTAGAAACTGTACTGACTCAGATCCATACCACTAGGTGGGAAGACAAACAACATGAAAAAAAAATAGCAAAGGAACAAAGCACCCCAAATAAAGCAAGATGTTCCAACAATAGAATCCATAGACAACACAGTAGAAGAATGTCAGAGAAGGAGTTTAGAAGGTACATAGTGAGACTGATCTTTGAAAGGATGGTATCAGAGAGAAAATATAGAAAGTAAAAGATCACTTCAATAAAGAGGCAGAGATTATCAAAAGGAACCAAGCAGAAATCCTTGAAATGAGGGAAACAATAAACCAAATTAAAAATTCAATGGAAAATATTGCCAACAGACTATACCACTTTGAAGACGAACCTCATTCAATGAAGATGAAATATATTCTCTTGAAAATAATGCTAACGATACAGAGAAGATGATAAGAAACCATAAACAGAATTTCCAAGAAATATGGGATAAGATGAAAAGACCAAATTTAATATTTATCTGAATTGAAAAGTCATGTAGATATAAACCAAAGGAATACACAATCTTTTCAATGACATAATATCAGAAAATTTCTCAAATCTAAAGAACAAAATGAAAAATCAACTGCAACAGACTTACAGGATCCCCAATGTACAAAATTACAGCAGACCCACCCCAAGGCACATTATAATGAAAATGAATAACATACAGAATAAGGATAGAATTTTAAAAGCTGTTAGTGAAAAAAAAAAAAAAAAAAAACAAACTACATATAGCCGGAAAGCAATTCAGATCTCAGATCACTTCTCACCCTAGACCTTCAACTCCAGGAGGTCCTGAATAACATATATCAAGCTCTGAAAGAAAATGGATACCAACCTAGAATTTTATGTGCAGCAAAACTAGACATAAGATGAAATAAAAACCTTCCATGAAAAACAAAAGTTAAAAGAATTCACAAAAACCTGAACTACAGAATATCTTTAGCATAATATTCCATGAGGAGGAGATTTAAAAAAGCAATGAAAACCAGCAAAGGGAGGAACTACACTAATGGAGAAATCAATCAAAGGAGAAACTATGTCAAGTTAAAAAACAAAAATAAACCAAAATGACCAGGAATACAAATCATATCTTAATAATAACCCTGAATATGAATGGCCTGAGCTCATCAATCAAAACACATAGACTGGCAGACTGGATTGAAAAAAAAATAGTCCCAAGAAAATGTTGTCTTCAAGAGACTCATCTCCTAGGAAAAGACATCCATAGACTAAAAATTAAAGGTTGGGGAAAAATGTTTCACTCACATGAACTGTGTGAACAATCAGGAGTTTTCATCCTCATTTCAGATAAAATGCACTTCAAACCAAAGGTAGTCAGAAGGGATAAAGAAGGACAGTTCATACTGCTTAAGGGAATCATACATCAACAGACATAACAATTGTAAATATTTATGCTCCAAACAATGGAGCATCTATGTACATCAAACAAACTCTTCTCAATTTTAAGAAACAAATAGACCACAACACAAATAATTCTGGGTGACTTTATCATACCTCTCTTACCACTGGATAGATCTTCCAAAAAAAAAAAAATTAAACAAAAAACTATAGAACTAAATAATACAATCAACAATTTATTCTTAAGAGACATATATAATTTCATCCATCATTGAACAAATACACTTTGTTCTCATCAGCACATGTATCCTTCTCTAAAACAGACCATATGTTATGCAAAAAAGCAAATCTTAGCAAATAAAAAAAAAATTAGAGATGCCACCCTGTATTCTATCAGATCATAATAGGAGGAATTTAGAAATCAATGGTAAAATAAAAAATAGAAGCTACTCCAACAGTTGGAGACTAAATAACATGCTACTGAATGATGGATGTTACTGAATGGATAGCAGAAGAAATCAGGGAAGAAAAAAAACATACTTAGAGGTAAAGGAGAACACTGACACAACATACCAAAATCTCTGGGTCACTAAGAAGGGTGCTAAGAGGAAAGTTCATTGCATGGAGCTCATTTATTAAAAGAATAAAAGTCAACAAATAAATGACCTAACATTACATTTTGAAGCTGTAGAAAAAGAACAAATCAACACCAAAAAGAAAATAATTAAAATCAGAGCTAGAATCAATGAAACTGAAACACTTCAAAAAACTGAAAACAAAAAGTTGGTTCTTTAAAAAGTAAGTAAAATTGATCAACCCTAAACTATACTAATGAAAAGAAACAGAAAGAAAAATCAAATTACTAAAATTCATGATTAAAGAAGAAATATCATGATGGACACTACTGAAATACAGGAGATAATTAGAAACAGTTTTGAAAATTTATACTCTAATAAAATAGAAAATCTCGAGGGCATTGACAAATTTCCGGAGACAAATGATCTACCCAAACTGAATCAGGTAAAAATGCACAATTTAAACAAATTCATTTCAAGCAATGAAATAGAAGACAACATCCAAAGCCTACCAACCAAGAAAAGCCCTGGATCAGACAGATTCTCAGCTGAGTTCTATAAGATCTTCAAAGAAGAATTAACATCAACACTCCTCAAATTATTCCATGAAATAGAAGAGGACGGAACCCTTCAATACTCATTCTATGAGGCTAGTATCAACCTGATACCAATATCAGACAAAGACACATCAAGGAAAGAAAACTTCTGACCATTATCCCTGATGAAAATAAACAAAAAAATTCTCAACAAAATTATGGCAAATCACATACAAAAGCATTTTAAGAAGATAGTGCACCATGTTCAACTGGGGTTCATCCCAAGGATACAAGGTTGGTTCAACATACAGAAATCAATAAATGTAATTCATTACATCAATAGACTTAAAGACAAGAATCATATGATTATCTCAATAGATGCAGAAAAAGCATTTGACAAAATACAGCACCTCTCTATGCTCAAAACACTAGACAAACTAGGGATAGTAGGATCATGGCTTAACATTGTGAAAGCCATCTATGTTAAGCCCAAGGTCAATATCATTCTAAATGGAAAAAAAAACTGAAAGCATTCCCTTTAAAAACTGGAACAAGGCAGAGATGCCCTCTTTTATGAATTCTATTCAAAATATTTCTGGAAACTCTAGTCAGAGCAATCAAATAGACGAAAGAAATTAAAGGGATATGAATAGGAAAAGAAGAACTCAAACTATGTGTATTTGCCAGTGACATGATTCTACATGTAGAAGACTCAAAAAATTTCACCAGAAAACTTATAGAACTAATACATGCATTCAGAAAAGTAGCAGGATATGAAATCAATACCCATAAATCAAATGCATTTCTATACAATAGTGATGAATCCTCTGAAAGAGAATTTAGGAAAACTACCCTATTCGCAAAAGACTTAAAATAATAAAATACTTGGGAATCAATCTAACAAAAGAGATGAAAGACCTCTACAATGAAAACTAAAGAACACTAAAGAAAGAAATTGAAGAAGACCTTAGAAAATATAATAGAAGATATAAATATCTTCCATGCTTTTGGATAGGCAGAATTAACATTGTCAAAATGGCCATTCTACCCAAAGTGTTACACACATTTAATGCAATTCCTGGTAAAATCTCAATGACATTCTTCATATAACTAGAAAAAAGCAATCATGAAATTTATTTGGAAAAGTAAGAGACCCAGAATAACCAAAGTAATCTTTACCAAGAAAATTGAAGAAGGAGGCATCAAAATACCAGTTCTTAAATGATATTACAGAGCAATAATAACAAAAATGGCCTGGTATTGGCAACAAAATAGATGTGTAGATCAATGGTACAGAATAGAAGACAGAGACAAACCCACATAAATATGGTTATCTCATACTAATAAAAGGCACTGAAAACAAACATTGGAGAAAAGATAGCCTATTCAACAAATGGTGCTGGGAAAACTGGAAACCCATATGCAGCAAAATGAAATTAAACCCCTATCTCTCACCCTGCACAAAACTCAACTCAAAGTTGATCAAAGACTTAGGTAACAGAACAGAGAGCATGTGTCTAATAGAAGAAAAATTAGGCCCAAATCTTCACCATATCATCTTAGGACCTGACTTCCTTAACAAGTCTCCTACAGTACAAGAAATAAAATCAAGAATCAGTAAATGGGGATGGATCCTAACTAAAAGTATCTTCTCAGAAAAGGAAATAATCAATAGCATGAAGAGATAGCCTACAGAATGGGAGAAAAATCTTTACCACATACACCTCAGATAGAGATTAATCTTCAGGATATATAAAGAACTCAACTCACTAAAAAAAACAAATAACCCAATCAATAAATGGGCTAAGGAACTGAATAGACACTTCAATTGATTAAAAACATTCAATTGATTAAATTAAAATTATTAAAAATTAATCAATTAAAAATTCAATTGATTAAAAACATATTAAAAAATGTTCATCATCTCTAGCAATTAGAGAAATGCAAATCAAAACTACTCTAAGATTTTATCTCACTTACGTTAGAATGGCAATTTTCCAGAATGCAAGCAATAATAAGTGTTGGTGAGGATGCGGGGAAAAAGTTACAGTCATATATTGCTGGTTGAACTGCTAATTGGTGCAAACATTATGGAAAGCAGTATGGAGATTCCTCAGAAAACTTGGAATCATTGTTTGACCCAGCTATCCCCCTTCTTGGTTTACACCCAAAGAACTTAAAATCACTATACTACAGTGATGCAGATACGTCAATGTTTATAGCAGCTAAATTCACAATAACTAAACTATGGAACCAACCTACATGCCCCTCAATAGAAATGAATAAAGAAAATGTGGTACGTATACACAATGGAATATTACTCAGCCTTAAATAAGATTGAAATTATGGCATTTGCAGGTAAATGGATTGAGGTGGAGGATATCATGCTAAGTAAAATAAACCAAACACAAAACATGATAATAGGGGTGGACTGGGAAGAATTAGGAAACTTTGGATTGTGTAGACAGGTGAGTGAGGGGAAGGGAGAGTGTGTGGGAAAGGGAAGGACGGTGGTCTGTGACACTGTTGCCTAATATACATGTATGTTACACTCTCGGTGTGACTATGCAGCATGTACAACCAGATGAATGAGATGTTGTGCTCCATTTGTGTACCATGTGTCAAAATGCATTCTACTGTCATGTATAACTAATCAAAACAAATTAAAAAATAAAGAATTTGAGAGTGATTGTGATGTGCAGAAACTTGGGAGAACAGGAGATTCAGAGTGTAAAAAACCCACTGGACTATAAATGCATAAAACGATGACCAAACAATAGTTATCAAAGCAGTGAAAATTAGACAAAAATTTTATATGATTCGATATATTAGATTGGCAGACACTAGCATTTGGCAATATAGAGAGAAATTAGAACTCTCATACACTGCTTGAGGAAGTTACAGAAAATTGGAGATCTTTGGTAAACATTTACTAAATGTAAAAAGTGCTATATCCAGTAATACAGCAGATTCTCTCCTACAGACAAGATCAGCATGTACCTATTTCTTCTAACAGGGGTAGTAAATACAGTTCAATCACTGTACTCCTATGACCCAAAATGGCAACCCTCAAAGAGCTACACAGCTCAGTATAGGAAAAGGATACAGTGTAGCAATGCTATTGAAGTCAGAGTAGATTTTACAACTATGATATCTACACCAAAAGAAGAGAAGAAAGGAAGTGAGATGTTCATTAATGAACCTACACTGGGGCCTGGAGAGAGATCTTCCAGGATCCTGAGAGCAGTGTTAAAAACCACATTTTCTTAAATCCTGAAGGCAAAGTAGAGCTATTAACATTTTAACTAGAACCCATGAAGAGTCAGATTTATATGCTGCCAGAGAGAGGGATAATTCAAGAAATAATTGGCAATATAAGACTTTCAATCTTCCCATTTGGAATATGTGTGCCATTCTCAAGTAGAGACAAGTGAAGGAGCTTATTAATGATAATAGCCAAGTTTCTAGAGATAAATAAAATAAAGCTGAAAGATGATATTTCCAACTTGCTAGCTTGAGATATTTTAGAAAACTATTTAAACTTTCTGAACCTAAATTCTTAATTAGTAAAATAATAGCTACCACACAGAGATGAACAACTCTTAAGTGTAATAATTTATATAAAGTGCTTAAGAAAATGTTAACAATATAGCAAGAACTTAAAAAATATAAGTTGTTATTGTGGACTGTCATTCATGGAAAGCATCACAAGTATTTTCTTTTCACTGGTGCAGTAACTGAATTCCAAATATTTAAGAAAATGAAAATCTCTAGGATTTGTGGATGGAAAGTTGCAGTTCAAAATGGAGGTTTTAAGGAGAATAGAAAAAGGTAAAATTACGGATATATGGTACTGACAAAGAGAACTAGAAGAGTGAGTGCCAAGGGTGACCACAGAGGTCTGTGGGCCTTGCAGGGAGATTATTGTCTTCTTTCATTCATATTTACTGATATGAAATGATATCTTAGGAATTGAGATGCAATACATATACTTATCAATGATATGCATCCAACTGGCTAGTAAGAGTTATCTAAGGGCACAATGAAAACAAGAGTGTGAGACACAAAGAAGAAAGCAACTTGACCTGCATTTATTGCTTTCTTTTTTGATTTTCATGCAGCTATTATACATAAACTAAACAGAAGTATTTCTTTATTTTTTGAGATTTAATGGTATAGAAAAGGCAGCATCTCAAGAGAAGATAAATATAAAATTTTAGACACAAGGACAAATTTCTGACCGATTTTGACTTGGGAGAATTGCAGATAAGTTTATTAACACAGACATCATTAACCCTGTCTGCTTATAGACTTATGAAATAGACTGAAACCCCATTTCACAGCACAACACTTGTTTTGTGTTATCTTGGTAATTTGCTCCTGTTTGATCTGGGACATCATCTTCTGCTCTTGAACATCAGAACTCTTAGTGTTTAGGCCTTTGGAATGAAATTGAATCATCTCATCAGCTTTCCTGGTTTTCTAGTTTTCAGAGGGCGGATCATAATAATTTCCTTGGTCTCTGTAATTGCATGAATAGGTTCCTATAATACTTGAGGAATTATTATAGGAATATTTTATGTCTATACACATGTGAGTGTATACGAACACAAACACAGAAACACAAACACAGACTTACATATATGCTTGTTCTAAAAATGAAAAATTGGCTACAGAACTTGGTAATTTGTAGAACTGTAAGAGTTTTGAGGTATGCATTAGAAAACACTTACATTGCTGTGAATGGGTGATACTGTTGAGGTCTCTGAAAGGAAAAAAGAAGTAGAAAGCTTCAACCTCCCTACAGCATGCCTAAGGAGTCCTGAATAGAAAGTTGAATGAAATATGGATGGCAAGCACTCTCAGAAGGAAACCAGGAGCCAGCATGTCATTAGACAGTGAATGAAAGGTCATCCTGGTTTTAAAGTGGCAAAACTTGGTGGAACACTGTGTCCTAGTATTTTCTGGAAAGGCAGCACTCCTAAGTGATGAAATTTTATATTTGAATGAAGAAATATCTAAAGTACTAAAGAAGCTCTGTGGTTCTTCTTGACTACTTGCAGAAAAGTAGAAGAGAGAAATGTTTTAAAGATAGAATTGCTCATTAAAAGTGAAGGAAACATAAAGGTTTGGAACATCTTTTGGTCTCTTCTTGTTGAAAACAATGAGAGAACTTATTCAGGAAAGAACAGTGTAGCCAAGTATAGCCAAATGAACCTTTGATAATAAAATTAATTAGACTTGTCAACAGAAGCTAAGAGCTCTTGTCTTAGAAAATGAAAGATGACCCCAAAGGGTCATTCAAAGATCATCAGTCTGATTTCAAAGGAGGTTCTCTAATGCCTCAAGGACTTCGGCTATGCTATGCTAGGTACCTCCTCACATGGTGGGCTCAGTTCTCCACATTCTGGATCTGTGATCCTTTGTTGTCCCACATGTGATTCCTACAGGCCCTATTATGTCCTACATCTGTCCAGAAAAACTGAAGAGGGCAGGGTTCCTCCAGCTAGATATCAAAGCATACCTAAGAGAGGTGCTGGCAATGGACACCACTTGAAAGTCAAGGGTATAAGGTAATTACCTGTAGGAGTGGGACCCAGGGAGAGAATGTCCTTGTTACTACAGAGAGCGACCACTAGGGCAGTGTTCAGCTGAGCTCTGTAAGTGGGACCACACACAGGTGGGCAGGCAAGGTCACAGGGGTCAAGAGTAGGCAGTTGTCAAAGTGTCCAATGTACATAAAATACCTAAAATAATATGTGACCCATATTAACTGTGAAATAAATAATATTTATAGTTAACATTTAAGTTATTATTTTTTTTTTCATGACAGTGTGTTTTCTCTGTGCTCAAGCTTACGGAAATGTTCCTTGATTCATCTTGAAGTCAAATAAGGCTCTTTCAATGAATGCAGAAATCTTCACAATTCACCCATTATAAAAGGTCAAAGGCAATAGAAAAGATTACATTTATTATGATTTTCAGTATCCTAAGTATTCCATGATTTCTGTAAATAATGAGTCAATCTATAAGCAAATGATAGGGCATAATATTTCACTCATTCATCTACAACCCAGTTTAGACTGCATATGAAGGCTGAATAACCCAGTAAGAAAAGAGAGCTGTTTTCAAATTCCCTCATGTTTTATGTGAACACATTGTATTTTTGAATGGATCTTTAGATATTTGGTTCCACCTGTTTTTCCCCTTTATTGGTAACCAGAAGTCCTCTGTTTTTAGGCAGTATACTTTCAAGGTTCTTAGCATCTGTATTATAAAATGTTCATTTGGTTCGTGACCAAATACTTGAAACCCTGTACTTCTATATTCTTTCCCATTGTTTAGCTTTTCCTGTGAGCACCTAAAAACAAGACATCTTTAAAAGTAAGTAATATCTTTAACCCATCTTCCATACAACACAATCTCTTTAGAAGTTTACCATTAAAGAGCACTATTAAGTTGAATCTTAATGATAGACTTGAATGGTTGTCTCTTGGAGATTTTTGGTGTATGAAGTACAGAATCTTTCAAGACATGGTGCCCCAAATAAAAGATTTTTTTTTAATCTCTAAGGGGAAAGAATAGATAGAAACTAAATATTCAAAGACCCATCTCAAAATCCAAAGTGTATGTATAAATCATAGCAATGAGCTGATCAGAAAAATCTATCACGAAGAAAGGAGTTAAAAACATTTTTAATGATGTTGATATTGGCATCGGATCTGCCATTTTGCTGCCACCAGTATTCTTCCCCACAATACCATTTTTCAACCCAAATAGCCCGGGAACTTCCTAGTCAGTCATTGGTTCATTATTATTAGCCCATGAAATTCCACTACTTAAGAATCACTCCCCCCGCATTTTTTCTCTCTCTCTCTCTCCTCCCCCCCCCTCATATTCTCTCTCTCTCTCTCTCTCTCTCTCTCTCTCTCTCTTTCCTCCCCCCCCCCCCTCATTCTCTCTCTCTCTCTCTCTCTCTCTCTCTCTCTCTCTCTCACCCTGCAGGCAGGCACTTTGCCTGTCCACCTAATAAAATCTCTTGCATGAGTTCCCGTGTCCTGAGTATTTTCTGGGTACTTTAATTGGTGCTGTGATTTGGATGGGCTCTTCTACTGCCACTTAAGTGAGTGGAATCTCATCTCTTGCCCCAGACGCTGAGATGCTGGCCTCACCTTCCATTTGCCTGGAGGTTCTCCTCCACATCCAGACACTGCCCAGCCTCATTCAGTAAGTAGCTTCTCCCACAGTTTTGGTTACCTGGGAAGTGACCGTTGAGCATCTAGTATCCCTGAGACTCTCTGCAGGTCAGGGGAACTCCCAACTGTGGTTCTTGTAACTATGGCTGAATCCCTATACTGATTGCTGGGGGAGAGCTCCGGGCTGACAGGGGACTCTTTCCCAAGAGGATTGCCTCTTGTGAGATCTACTCCCATCCTGGGTTCTCTCTATGACATTTTTGTCTCTATGAAAGCCTTGGCACCAGGGACCCAGGTACCCCTACTGGCTTAGCCTGGACCCTCATCTAGTGGTAGTGACTACTCCATGGAGAACTCGTCCTTCACTCGGGTGATTCCCTGGGGGTCGAGGGACACCTCGCCTCTATATTCGCCAATTCCTCTCTCGCAATGGGCAGCTTGCTCTCAATCTCCACCCATACCTCCCTGGGTTGCCTCTTAGTTAATTTAAGAGTCACCCTGCTTCACCCAGGACCTCAAACCAAATGGCACTTTAGATTCCAATATTTTTCGGGATCTTTTTAATTTCTGAGACCGCTCAGGGAAATGGAAAGAGATTTCCCTGCATTCAAGTTTTCTCGTTCTTGCGATCTTTGCTCTTCCTGCAAACCCGAAATTTCTCTCTCTCTCTCTCTCTCTCTCTCTCTTCCTCTCCATCCCTCTCTCTGCCTTTCTCTTTCTTGCTCCTTCATGCTACTTTACTAAAATAATTAATGACATTATCATTTTTTCTTCTAGGACTCTTGTTTTGTTTTTCTTAAATGCTATATTTTTTGAGCTCACAATTTTGATCCTATATACCTAGGTTAATGGTTTTTTGATCAGTTCTATTTTTATTCAACTCTAGAAGTATTTTTAAACATCAATTACATTGCAATGGAGATTCACCAATAAAGGCTACAAGACCTTTGCTTTTGTGTTGTGTATGTTGTGTTGTCTAATGTCATGTTGTCTATGTATGTACATGATAACAAAATTGACATAAATAATGAACACTCATAAAATTGAAGTTTAAGAAATGAATCCAGATACCTTTAATTCATGTGATTTAAAAAGATTTAACTTAAAATTGGATAAACAAATAAAGGTAAAATGTCCTTGAACTTACTTACCTCACAAGTCTCCAGGTAGTCAAATTAATAAAATGTTGATGTCTATAAAATGTCTAATATCAATTTTTTCTAGGACTTTTCTTCAATAGGAAAGAGATGGCAGATACTATACTATACACTTATCTGATACCTTGGTTTTTACAGCAAAATAAGTAGGTTATATACAAAGGGATCCAATAATTTCAACTGTGTTTCAGAGACTGTACATAACAAAATATTTCATCTTATTAAAATGGAGTAATTTATCTAAATTCAGACATTTCATAAGAGTTGTTTCAGAATTTGATCAAAAGGAGGTCAACATATAATAAAGAAAAATAAAAATTTTTAGGTACAAAAATATATTTAGTAGAAGGGAGAAGAAAATGTTTTGGGGTAGGAAAGTCTTTCTGTGATGAACACTGGGATATGATCCATGGTCATTGCCTGCTGGTTGTCCCCTCATGGGAATCTGAGCCCCCTTGACTGTGTCCCCTCCTCCCTGTCCAATATCCACCATAGGGTGTTTCTGCCTCTTGCTGTTGCCAACCTCCTCACCCACCACAGACTCCAACTCTGGACAGTCTTCCCTCTACTGGCAGTGAGTCCTCAGAGCTCTTCTAGTGTGGCCCTGAACTCTCTCTGTCTCTCTCTCTCTCTCTACAAAATCCCAAGGTCTGGGTCAGAGTCTCCATTGGCTTTGAAAGCAGATGTGTCAGGGATGGTGATGACCCTCACTGATTGTCTGCTTCTGCATGGGAAATCAGAGAGGTTGGGGGGATGCCCCTTCCTCTCCTGTTTCCCATCTCTGAACTCCTAAGAACTCTTCGCCATGGGCTTTGCCCAATCTAAAATTTTCTGTGACCCCCTTGACTGTTTCCTCAAAAACATTCACTTCTCCATTTGACTCAACTCCAGATCTCAAGCCTCACAGGTCCATTTTCTATTGCAACACAGTCTGACCCTAATATAAGTTAGATAATGACTCCTCTTGGCTGGAGAATGGGACGTATACAACTTCTGTCACTGTAGCAGCAAGCAGGTAGAGATTCCCTATGTTCAAACCTTCTCTTCTCTTCACTCTCGCCCTTTTTGTGTCAATGAGAACAATATTGGGGATTTATTTATATCATCTGATGTTCTATAACAGGACCTGTTAGAGCCTGATTAGTTTAAATGTTAATATCCTGAAACATGAAAGCATTTTGCCACTTTGCCACACAAAATGAAAGTTAAAAGCTCTGTCAACATTTCCTTGATTTATGTTTTGGATGTAATATTGTGTTAAATAATATTCACATAGACTCAGGAAACAATACATGTGAGCCTTGTAAAATGATGTTTAAAGAGGAGGCAAAGATAAGCTTCAGAACTAGAACACTTCACCTAAGATTTGTGAAGAGACCCACCTTACCTGAGATAAGGTTCTACCTACCAAACTGCCGCATTTCAGAATGGCTCCAAAATAAGATAGATTTCAGCTTATTTAAAGTTATATTCAAAAGATTGTTTTTTGTTGTAAAATTATTGTGATCTCAAACAGGGGATATAATGTATAGCTCAGTCAAAATTCAAGATAGATATTACACAAACTAAATGTTTTACTGTTGTTAATTCCATTTTGTATTTTCCTTGTAAACTCTATAACTGTTGCCTAATGTTTTATAGAAGTACAGCTT